>NC_052060.1:38628172-38848172 GCF_903992535.2 Arvicola amphibius | reverse complement strand
ACTACAGAGGGGACTTCATAGGGAGCAGAGAGAAGTGTTTTGGCCATGTCTCCATGCAAAAGGATGTGGAAATGACAGTTGATCAGGCTTGTGAAATCAGGCATTTTCATGTCTGTAATTCTACCACTTCAAAGGTATAGAAAGGAGGATCATAATTTTGAAGTAATCCTTGGCTAGAAAGGGAATGGAGCCAGCCATATGAGACTTTGTCTCTGATAACAAGGGGCTTTTTGTCTTTAGATTAAAACATTTGTGTGTGTGTGTGTGTGTGTGTGTGTGTGTGTGTTCTGCATCATCCCTGTAGGTTTTGGGACATAGCTGGCCAAGAGCCTGGCAGGGAGGACACCTGCAACTTTCCAGATAACCTCCTATCCTGGGGTGGGAGTGCAGCTGCTGATGTGCAAAATGGAGGGAGAGCTTCTCCAGCAGATTTTCTGGGGAGAAATGAAGGGAGGCGCTACCCTCCCATCATGCATTTGTAACACATCAACATCCTTGCATTGAGCATTTCTTTCACGTAGTGCACAAAACAAAGAGATGTTGAGGTAGACAAGATACCCTGAAAGTAGAAATTTTATTCAAGTTGGAATATTATATGTAGGTATTTCCCAAGTTGGACTTGGAAATGGATGTGAAGATTGTTCTTTTTCTGTTTATTCAACTTTCTAGAATTTTTCTTTTCAGCTCCTTTCTTAAAATCTCTTCTATTTGCAGGCTCAGTCATCACCAAAGCCTGGATTAAGATGGTACCTTTGGCTGACCATGTAGAATGTATGACAATCTCATTGCCATCAGCTACATTTGGAGCAAAACTGTTCAGCTGTATCTTTCCCTTAATGTCCTCCAATTGATTTCTAGCCTCTCCTCTCCAGACATTTAGATTTTGTCCAGTGTGCTCCTCTTTATGTCTCGATGGGGTCTTTAGAGATCACTGGCTAACCTTGAGGGGACAAGTCGTATTGTAAGTTAATTCTTTCAACCAAATGACTACTCAGTTGAAGCAAAACTGATCCAAATGATGACGGGAATGTCCCCCCATAGGTCAACTGTGATACTATGAACAGCAGCAATCAACGGTATATGCTCTCTTAGCTTTCGGCAGATCACTTAGAATTCTGTAGGCCTCAGTTTCCCCATCTATAATATAGCATACAATAGGCTTAGAGCTATTTTGAATATTGAATGAGTTGTAAAACCCTGTGTACCTGTCTCATAGAAAATGTTCTATAGGGTGGGCAAGATGGGCCACGAGATAAAGGTGCTTGGTGCACATGGCTGGTGAACTGGGTTTGATGACTGGACCCCACATGTAGGAGAGAATTGGCTCCTGAGAGCTGGCCTCTGACCTCTGCACACATATTGTGGTGGACACACACCTAAATCTACACACACATCTCTCTCTCACACATAATAATAGTAATAATAATAAGTTTATTTATTTAACGTGCATAGGTTTTTGCTTGCATGTCTATCTGTGCATCAATGCATGCCTGAGGCCCTTGAGGGCCAGAAGAGCATCAGATCCCCTGGGAATGGAGTTACAGTTGGTTTTGAGGTACGATGCGGGTGTTGGGAATCAAACCCTTGTCCTCTGGAAAAGCAGAGAGTGCTCTTAACTGCTTGGCCATCGCTCCATCTCCAATAATGTTTTTTTTTTTAAGTTTTAATAAAATATTATCTGTAAAGGTAGCTCCTGTCATGATTATGTCCCTAGTTGACCCGTGCCAACTCTCAGTTCAATGGGAGCAGAGCTCACAGGTCTGGATTCTGGAAGAAGAGTGGAAGAGATCTAGACTTTTCTGCCTTACCCAGCTCACGCTGGCATTGTACCCAGCAGAGAATTCAGGTTGGGCCCTGGAACAGTGATTTCTCAACCTTCCCAATTCTGCGACCCTTTAATACATTGTGGTGACCCCCAGCCAGAACATTATTTTCATTGCTACGTCCTAACTGTCATTTTGCTACTGTTATAAATTGTGATGTAAATAACCTGTGTTTTTTTGATGACCTTAGGCAACTCCTGTGAAAAGGTCAGTCAACCCCAAAGTGGTCTCTTAGGGGGTTTGCTCCTCACATCGGCGACAATAGTTTTGCAGTCTGAAATTAAAATACAGTCCAGTGTAACCTTGAGCGCAAAGTAAAGATTGTTACGGCTCACACCGAATCCCACCACTGAACCCACCAGGCGGCAGCTTTGGGGAAGGAGATTGGCAAGCTCACTCTTCACTTGCCACTGAGCACTGGCTGGGTGGGGACCCTTCCCCACCTTTGAACACCAGGCTTTGAACTGTTGCCTAAGATATTAACACCTTTTCTTCAAGAAGACTCTGATTGTTCCCCTCAGGGAAGCCAACTTGCCAAAATTCCAACAGTAATTCTGGCCTGAGATCTTGGGGGTAAATTAGTACTGGATTTCTGGGCAATTTGCCCTAAATGCTAATGTAGAAAATGCACCTGGATTAGGACATTTTTCTTCTGATTCAGGGATTCTTGGTCTAATTAAATCTTACTAACAAGAAGAAAACTGCTGACTTTCTTTCTCTGAAAATAAGTCTGTAAAACACGTGCTGGCTGGATCTCAGCTTCAGAGTGGGGACTTTGGTGACACCTACCTATCTGTCTGTCATGGCTTTGATCCTAGGGCCTTGATGTTGAGGACACGTCACAAATACTATTCTGCAGAGAGGATGTGTAAGGGAGTTGTAGGTTCATCTTGGGTTCAAACTCTCATTTTGCTGCTTATTCACTCATGGTGGCTTCTTAGGGGAAGTAGGACTCCTCAGAGGGGAGTCTTCTAAAAGTGGCCATGCTATGTTGTGAATTATTACTTCAGCTATGTACAGATGTGTTACATGTTTTTATGTTGCAGAATATTACTTTAGCTATGTAAATATGTAGTGTATTTGTTTACACTGCATTTGTTTAACTGTGTAAAGATGTGTTACATTTGTTTCACCTTGCCTGCCTAAGGCACTTGAATGGCCCAATAAAAAGCTGAATGGCCAATAACTAGGCAGTAGAGGGATAAGCGGGGCTGGCAGGCAGAGAGAATAGGATGAATAATCTAGGCTCAAGAAAGTAGAGAAAATGAGGGAGAAAGAGAGGGAGATGCCAGCCAGCAAGACACGGAGGAAGCAGGAAAGTTGGACATATAGAACAAAAGAAAGGTTAAACAAAAAACCTGAAGCAACATGTAGTTGAAGAGAAACAGGTTAATATAAGAGTTAGTGGGACAAACATAAACTAAGGCCAAGAACTCATAATTAATAATAAGTCTCCAAGTCATGTTTAGGGGCTGGAGGTCCAAGAAAACTGGCTACAGTGTCACTTTTCAGGGTTTGGGTAAGCTCTGAAGAACATAGTATAGGTAAAGTACCTGATGCATCGTCTCATGGTGATTGTGTGTAATTGAATTGTGGGGTTTTGCTCAATTCTAGGGACCCTCCAGGACTCTTGAGAAGCTTATTTTATAGCCCTTAATCTTACAAACTTAAAAAACAACCCACTATTGCCATTAGAAAGGAATTTCTTCTTCTAACCTACTTTTTGAACTTTGTTCCCCATTCACAGCTTTGTTACTCATCTGAAAACAAACAACCAGCACTCAGCGGTTCAATCTGTCCCTGGTTGGATTCGAAACGTCCCCTGAGGCTCCTGTGCTTTAACTTTGGGGTAAGTGCTTAGATCACGGTTGAGTCTTTTTAGTCAGAGGGTTCTGACCTCACCCATGGATAAGGTTGATGGGAGTCATAATTTGATGACACTGGGAGACAGTGGACAGTTAGGAAATGGGACCCAGATGAAGGAAGTAGGTGTTGTGAGTTACCTTTGAAGGGTGTTGTGTCCTGCCACATGGTCTCAACCATGTCTACCGTGTGGTCGAGCTCTCCACAGCCCAGAAACAGCAGAATCAAGAGGCCTTGGGTTGAACTCTTAGAAACGACCCCAGGTCTCTCCTGCTGTGAGTCGTGTTTCTTGAACATTTTGTCACAATGATGGAAAATGACCAACTCTCTCTACATCGCTGGTAAGAGTCCCAACTCTTCTAGAAGAGCACATCATTTTAAAACATTTTTGAGATGATTGAATTATTGTTATAGAAATTAATATTTCTTTCAGAGCAATATTTTTTTTGAAAATTTGTAATCCAAGCAAGACTCAAAATAGAAAAATCAGGTTACTACTTACCAAGAAAGATAGCCAGATTAGAATCTGACTTTGCTTTTTCGTTTTCTTCCCTCCAGGCAAACACTGTTAAGAAATGATAGATTTAAAAAAAAAAAAAATGTACCATGACTCCAGAATTCCCTTCACAGCCAAATTAACATGCCAGTGTGGACACAGAAACCAAGCTGCCTATAGATTTTTTTTTCTTTTAAAACATTACCGAAGGAAGTATTTCAGCCAAATGAAATATAAATCAGAATAAAAGATTCAAGGAGGAAATAAAAATATACAAAACTTAACAGTAAATGTAAAGCTTGCAGCTCCTGATGTATAGTTATAAATTTTAATGCAAACTTTTAGACCAGGAGAGACAAACTCTAAACCAACAGCCTGCATGTAACAAATTCATTTGTTCATAGTTCAATGAGTCCTCAGAGGGAAGTTCAAATTCGGCTGGAGATGTCATCTAGATGGTTGTGTGGAGACATGATCCAGATTCTGAGTGGTTTTTGACTGAGATATAAAACCCAGTTACATTTGTTAAAGTAAAAACAGACAAAAACTAATAATGGGCTGGGGGAAATGCCTGGGTGGGTATGCCAAGCATGGTGACTGGAGCTTAATAGTCTCTGGGATCTAAATGGCTGGAGAGAATTGATTCCTGCAAATTATCCTCTGACTTTCACAAGCGCAGTGGGGGAATGCACACACACACACCACACACACAAAATGTAAAAAAAAAAAAAAAATTTGAACTACAGACACGAGCTAATAAAACAGAAAGCAACGAGTAAATTTTAGTTTATTATAACTGAACACCCCAGGCAGAAGGAGTGAACACAAGCCAGCCGTCAGAATGCCAGTGGCTAGAAGCAACGCCAGCCGATGGCTTTTCTCTTATGCAGCCCATCAGTACGTCAGCGACTGACTGTGGCATGGAAGTGTGAGCTGAAATAAACGTGCTCCTTCCCAAGTCACTTTGGGTCAGTGTTTTGTCATAGCAACAGGGAAGCAAACTATTGACGCTCCCTGGTTAGGGGCTTGTCTGGATTGTCCCAGATGCTTTGGGTAGGAACCTCCCTGCAGGGTTTGGCTGGCTTCCCTGCACTTACTGACACTTGGCATCAAAAGTTGAGTGTCTGGTCTAGCGGTTCTATTCCAAGGTATCCACATCTGCGATGCATTGGAGGCCCACCACTCAGCTCTTCAGCATCCCTGTGAGTTCCTTCATACCCCACTTCCTTTCATACTACCCCCCTCCCCCAACCTTTGTTTCTACTGTTACTATTGTTTCTTCAACTTTGGGCTCAGGTATGGTCCCCAAGAGGATGGCACTACCTTAGTCCTGCATAGAGACATGAATCCCAGGGCTGGCTTCTGATTTGCTTGCAGGCCTGCCTTTATCTTCAGGGTGCCTCTGATTAGAAGGTAGGTTTGCACCATATGCAGGTCTGGCCTAGAGTCAGGCATCCCATGAGTACTTCTAGATTACTTTGGCAGGGGTCTAGTGAGCAGGGAGTACTTTTTCAGAGGAGGAAGTGAAGTGGGGCAGGAGAATGTACAAAGATGGAGCCGACTGAAGAAATCCCGGCCTGAGTGGCTGCCTGCCTCCCTCTCTGATACCTGTTATTGCTCTGAAAGGGAAGATTAGGCCACCTGCTGAGAACCAGGGAATCACAGAGCTGACCCTTGAGGAAAGTGGTTAAGGTTTTGAAACAGCTGGTATGGAGAACGGAAATGGGGGAGATGAGAAGCACTTGAGGGCCCAGCTGAGGATGGAGCTCATAAATTTATAATGTAGACTAGCAGCATGAATATGCAATTTTCTCCAGAAAGGCTTAGCACTCATGAGCCAGAAATAAGAAAAAATAATGTTAATTATTATTTACTCTTGCTGACTATAACGCAGGTCCACGCTATATGCTTAAGTCATTTGATTGCTATCCTCACAAGCCTTGGGTGCAGGTGTCCTTATTGCTGTCACGTGGAAGGCTACCAAGGCTGGTCACCATAACCTCACACAGCTGGCAGGTGGCAGAAACAGACACAAGCCCCCGACCATCTCCAGAGGCCAGTTTTCAGAGATCAGAATTTGGGACCTTGCTATTCCTATGTCTCATCCGCTGGTCCTGTTGAGTTGACTCAAGGTAGGTAGGGTTGGTCACTGAGAAGGTGATGAGGGGCATGGAGGCCAGAAAGGCATTTTGTGAGGGTGATTAGCTGTGGCTCTGTAAAAGTTCTCTGACCACAGGTGTGTTTGGAGACATCTGTGATAGTAGAGCAGCCTTGTGGAGGGCAAGGGAGCAAGAGAGACAGAGACAGTAATATGTGGTCTATGAAGTGGCAGTCGCCTGTTCCCGGAAAGCCAGTGTGTGCTGGTGGCAAAGGAGATAACGGAGCAGGAGAAGGAGAATGAAGAAGCACTGGGTCCTTCTTCGTTGCTCTTCTGAAGCTTACAGTTGGCAAATGTTGGTGACCCATTTTTTTTTTTTTACTGACGAATTAAAGAGTAACCACAAAGAAAAAAATATAATAACCTAAGACTGTGTGTGCACACGTGTGCATGCTTATGAATGTGGGCATTTGAAGACCAGAGGTAGATCCTTATAGGGCGAATTCTAGTTGGCCTTAACAGTAATAACATCTCTGCAGCACCCCCTCTTTCCTTTTCTTTGATTGAGACATAGTCTCATTGTGTTGCCCAGCCTATTCCCTCAGTCCTGGCCTTGGGGATCCTCATATCCTATCCCGAGAGTAGCTGTAGAGAAAGGCATGCACCGCTACACCTAGCTGGGACATTGTAGCTGTGTGATTTGGAGTGTGATGACCAGTGTGGATTGTTGACCTGACAGGGGTATCTGGACTATCCTAGGACACAAGCCTTCAGTACCCCATGCAGGGGGCATTGTTTAGACTAGATTAGCCTCTGGATGTACCTGGGAGTAATTACCTAGATTAAGCTCATTAGTGGGGGCAGGGAAACCCACCCTACAAGTAGAAGGCGCCAATCCCTAAGCCGGGGTCCTGGACTGCAGAAAACGGAGAAAAGGAGCTGCCTGTCAGAAACCTCTCCTTGACTGCAAAACTAATGTGACCGGCTACGCCGAGCTCGTGCCATCTTGAGGTCCTCACCACGATGGACTAGTGTCTCCTTAGACTGAGCATATGTTGCTTTTATCAGGAAATCTTATCACAGTAGCAAGAAAAGTAAGATAGTGAACAAACATTGCCATTTTATACTGGCACCCAACCCATTATTTAACTAAGTGTAGGTCACTGGAAGGCTGTCATCTAAGAAAACAACGTGCCCCTTTGAAGTGAATACGTGCTTCTGCAGGGCAGAGTTACACTCAAACACTGGGGAGACCTTTTGATTCCAAGAGAAAGCAAAATTCAGTGAAAGTTAAGTTATTGCTGTTATGGCCCAAAGAAGCAATCAGAATATTCAGGAATTAATGGTCTATTGTTTATACACTGAAGAGGATGGACATTCTGTGATTTGTGTGTGTTACCTCAGGGACCTAGGCTCAGTCAACATTTCCTCCTAGGCTTTGAAACCTTGAGTTGAGGCATGAAGTCGCATTGACGCTAAGTTGTGATTACTCCTCAGCACTGCTAGAAAACAGAAGCCTGACTCACGGCGGAGCTCATTGTTTGTCCTGCTGACATTTGTTGGCTCCAGCATGCGTGTGTGCCAAGTGATGAGAGATGAGACAGCATGGTGCAATCAAGTATGTTTGAAGGGAGCGAAGCCTCCAGGGTATTGGTAAACACACAGTTAAACAGAGCCTTGCAATACACTTCTGTGTTTTACAGTTTTGTCAAAATCAAAGGAAACGTATTTGCTTTGGAACAAATAATTGTGGGAAATGTCTATAGTGTCCCTGTGGCTTGTTTCTCATTGTAACTGGAATTCCCTTTGGTGTGTGAGTGACACTGTGTAAATCCGCAGTGCTGGACAAAGGATGAGCTGCAGGACAGCCTTAATTATGGGAAGGAGGCATTTTGCCCCTGGCCTTGTACTTGGCTTGCCAGGAAACAGCTATGAAAGGTGCATGAGTATTCCAGTTAACAGAATTAAGGTTCCTAACAGAAAACACTCCTGATGAGACACACGAGTGAGCATAATTTCCCCCTCTGGGTTCCCCAGTCAGGACAATGGAAAGGTGTCATCTAGCTCCTTCTCGCCCCCATTTCCTTCCGACTGGGGCGCTGACTGCTGCAAGCCAGTCCTCTAGGTTTCCTCGGTTTGTGCAAGCAACATTCAGACCCTTTTCCTGCTTAGTTGTGAAAATGGATAGTTATTAGTATGAGATCCTTCTAGTGAAGGCTGAGCCTATGAGGTGCAGTCTATGGGATACAATCTAGAGCTGTACATTGTCACTGTCTGAACTATACCTTCCCTCCAAATAACTAAACATCGAACCTTTTTTATTTGTTTAAAGTAATAGGAAAAAAAAAAAACTCCTCACAATGTGTAGAGGGCTTCAGATGTCACTGGCCACAGCATGAAGTCAAACGTAAATAGCAGAATCAGCACTGTCCTGAGTTGCCTAAGACACAGGGCTATGGGCAAGGAGGCCACACCCACAGTTTCTAAAGGTGCAGTTGGTTCTTCCACTGTAATTGAGAGCTGTTATACTAATTATGAGGAATTCTGCATTATGAAACTAGAGAGCCTGGGGTTAGTTGATGACATTTACGCAGATATATCAAGGCAGAAATAATGATATACTTCACAAGGCAAGATCGTATTCTAAGACAGAACTTGCAGAATAGTAGGGAAAGTGAGTCATAGTAGAGACATACAGAAGCAGCAACCTGTCTAATCTCCCCAAGTTCACAAAAACATAAAATGCACATTGAATTTTACGCTTCTCCACTTGGATTGCATCTGGCCTTGCATTTGGGTGGTAATAAAGCCTAAGGGTCATAGAAACCCAATCAGATTTTCCTTTTACTTTTTTGAACTAATTTTTTTTCTGAATTAAAAAAAATAGTTAATTCAAAACTGGCCCTGGGACTACTTCAATAAATGCAAGAAAAGTGAGTGAGCCACTGGGTCTGATACCATTCATTACATGGAAAACAGAAAAAATATGTTCTATTATAAGTAAAGACAATTGCATAAAGCACCGTATATGAGACCCTGCTAAACAAAATAAAACAAGTGCCTGGAGCATTTTAAAGAAGAGGAAAAAGCACCACATGATTTGTAATTTGCATCCTGTGTTTTCAGCTCCTCCAGAGAAACAATTAGGAGTATTTCCCCCGCTTTGAGACCAACAACACAGCGCTGTGAGAATCGGGTGGTATTTAATTCTTGGGAGAGTTTTACTGACAAGGCCTAACTGTTCTTCTTGAGCCTTGGTTTCAAGTGGCTCTCCTCATGTTCTGTGATGTTCCTTGTGCTGACGTGCTGTGCCAAGGCCACACGGCACAGGGATACGGTCAAGACATGGAAATCAGCAAGTAGAGGTCTTTCTGTAACCCTCAGTGAAGGCACAGAGGAGAGCAGGGAAGGCTTGAGGGGCTGTGTGGTCATGGGAGTGCCTTCTAGGCCAGAAGGAGGGGCAGTGTGGTTAAAGTCTAATAGGGATGAGCCTTCTGGAGGATGACAGGACAGTCCCATGGATGGACTCAGCTACAGTGAGATGACTAAGATCAAGTTAGGTGGAATGTGCTTAATTTGGAGAGTGGGGAAACCGGAAGAGAAATGGCTGAAAATTCGAAAAGGAAGGGGGAAACTTGAAAGAACTGTCCCAAGCCTTTGGCTGAGACAAAGTAGTGACAATATTTGAGGAAAGAGAATGGTATCGTACTATGCCATCGTTTGAGTGAGAAACGTACCCCCTTAGGTTCCTGTATTTGAATTCCGGGTCCCCAGCTGGTGATGCTTTTTAGGGGAGGTTATGGAACCTTTAGAGGGCCAAGCCTTGCTGGAAGAAGTATATCATTGGAGGTAGGCTTTGAGGGTTTATAGCTTCGTCTCACTTCATTTTCTCTCTGCTTCCTGTGTGTGGACGAAATGTCATCAGCCAGCTTCCTGCTCCTGTCGCCATGCCGTACCTTCCCTGCCATGACTGATCCTAGCCCCCTGGAACCGTACTCCAAATAAACTTCTTTTTTCTTTAGTCGCTTTTGGTCACGGTGTTTTATCACAGCCACAGAAGAGTGGCTGGCACGAACTGGCTAAAGGAAAGACTGCTGCAGAAGAAAGCCAGCTGAGACTGGGTGGCAGAGTTTTGACAACAACGTTCAGTGTCTGACGTAGTAGGTGATGCTTTGGGAGGAGGAAACTTAATGGATAATATGAATGAAGGCCCGGGTTAGAATTCTTAAGGTATGTAAGAAAGGGTATTATAGGCTAGTAAAATCAGCAGTAGTTCTGACTATTTGTAACTTACTCTGTAGGCTAGGAACTCACAGAGATCCGCCTGCCTCTGCCACCTGAGTGCTAGGATTAAAGGTGTGTGCCTCCATGCCTGGCCCTATTGTAGATAACTTGATCCCTATACAGGACTGTTTGTGCTCAAGGTAGCAGGAAGTTGAGTTAACTGAGGGAAGATATCTGAGGTTTGTGTCTCAGAAGAGTCAGCACATAAACAATGAGGCTCCTATACTTGTTTCTTTGGCAACATGAATTTTATTATTGACTGATTATCGGCCCATCCTCCCACTAGTCTGCTTATTCTTCTGGAATTGAGTAAGACCTTATTCTCTCTTATATTCTTAGCACCAGGTACAGGGTTTTCTGTACCTATTAGGTAGCATCTCTATTAAATGCACGAATAAGAACAGCATTGGAAATACCTGGGAAGTCGAGATGATTTGAAAAAGCCAAGACACGGGTGCAACAGAGATGGAGAAGGGCCTTGTCTCAGAGGTAGGTAGATGATGGGACAGGCAGGAGAACTGGCTCTCTTTGTGGCTGGAATTTGTTCCTATGACTACTAAGACTACTAAGAGATTGTAAGAAAGTTCAGGTGACCAAGGATATTTGGGATGTGGATCTTAGAAAGCCAAGCATGTGAACATTGAGGTCTCTTTCCTTGGACCACTGGGTATAGCCAGAAAGGAATGCAAAGAAAATGGCGTCTTCAGGGTAAGCTGCTTTGGAGGAGAAAGGATAAAGAGGGTGTGTATTTTTCTTCTTGTCCCAGAGCCAGGGAGATTTGTTTTGTGGGGAGGGATGGGATTGAGTGTATGAAGCAGCATCAGAGGGTGAATATTTCCATGTGGATGAATCTTTCTGTAAAGACGAGGATGCTTAGCGAGAGGTGCCAGAGGCTATGGTGGCGATAGTGACTGTCACTGTTGAGGTGACAATACGGAGCTGCACTAGCGGCTTTTCTATTTTTGTTCTAAAACACCATGATCAGGCAACTTATAGAAGGGAGAGCTTATAGCTTGTGGTTCCAGGAGGACAGGAGTCCATCACGACAGGGAGGCATGGCCACAGGCACTGAGTGTGGCATTTAGAGAAGCGGAGGCCTCTCATCTTGAGCTGGCAGCACAGAGCAGAGAGAGAAAAAACTGCAAGTAGAGAGAGGCTCTGCTCTCAGAATCCCCCCCATCCTAGGACATACTTTCTTCTGCAAGATCACACCTCTTATGCCTCCCCAGACAGCATGACCAACTGGGTGGTGCACATGTAAGAGCCTATGGGGACATGCTCATTTAACCACCACAATGGTATTTACTGGGTTTTCCCTGTGCATGAGTTGCTGCCCTGAGCACTTTCCTTGAGTTTCCCCCTATGAGTCACATAGCAGATCTGTATGTACAGCTATAGTAATACATAGATGATAGACACAGAGCTGATAATATAGAGATATGTGATAGCATTTGTGTTTTCAAGAAGACAGAACTGCTCCCTTATTGTTGGCCAGGCCTAGCATTCAGACGTCATGACCTGTCCCCATACTCATTATACACCTAGTCTCCCAAATAAAGTCCCACTTCAGAGAAGAAGAACCATTTTCTCACAGGGGTGTCCCTTGCCCATCCAAGAGCAAACATTCTAAGAACTCAGGAGGTTCCAGGCCCTCTGCTCTCTTTGGTGGTCAGAAGAAGGACACTCGATTCTCTTCAGCCTGGGTGACCTTCAGAGGGCCACACTGAATCACAGCTTGGAAAGTACCTCAAAGACAGCAAAAGTCAAAGCACACCTAACTTAGCAACTTACACACTGTCCTTTCTTAAGAAAAACCTAGGTGATTCTGGAAAAAGTCAGCTCTGATGATGGAAAAAAAAAAAGGCTGTTTAATAACAGATTGAAAAGGATAAAGTCAAGGATGAACTTTCTGTGTGTATGCGTGTGTGAATATGTGTGTGTGTGAGTGTGTATGTGTGTGTGTGAATATGTGTGCATATGTTTGAGTGTGTATGCATATGTATGAGTATGTGTATGCATATGTGAGTATGCATGTGTATGCAAGTGTCCATGCCTGGATGTACAAACCCCCATCTAAGAACATAACAACCAATGCTTGTCTGTAGAGGCACACTGTCTTGACAGCCAGTAAGGCAGACCAAATGCTGTCCTGAGGCCACCAAACCTTAGGAGATACAGACACCGTACCTTCTTAAGTGTAAGTGCTACCCCATGCACATGTTAGAATGGGCGGGACTATGCTCATTGTGGAGAGGGCTGAACAAAGGCCAGGGCTTACAGGATTAGTATGTACGAAAGAAAGAGAGAAAGAGAGAGAGAGAGAGAGAGAGAGAGAGAGAGAGAGAGAGAGAGAGAGAGAGAGAGAAAGATTGAGAGAGAGAGAGAGGCTCATTCCCAGCTCTGTCTGGAGGCAGCCAAGTAGTGCTAATCAGGAAGGAGGGAACAGGGAAGTCAACAAAGCATCAGGAGGTTTGGTCAGGAGCTTGGAAGCCTGAAAACTGGGGCCAAGAAGCTGCCAGACTGTCAGGAAGCGGAGCACATGTAGTGGGGGCACACACAGTTGGAGCACATGAGTTGAAGTGCATGCAGTTGTAGCACATGTGGTCAGAGTGCATGCAGTCAGAATGCATGAGCTAGAGCACATGCAATTGGAGCACATGCAGTCAGAGCACATGAGCTGGATCGCATGCAATTGGAGCACATGCAGTCAGAGCACATGAGCTGGAGCACATGCAGTCAGAGCACATGAACTGTAGCACATGCAGTCAGAGCACATGAACTGCAGCACATACAGTCGGACTACATGCAGTGGGCCCATAGATTTTTACCTGAATCTCTGCTATTACAAGCACACAGTGGGTCTTACTCCTATAGTAACAAAGGTGCCGTCCCCCAGTTTAGCCCTGAGGTAGCTGGGAAAGTTTGTCCTGAAAGGTTGATAGCCACCTACAAGAAAATGGTTCTGACCACTACAGGAGGAACAGGAGGAACTGACAGGAAAGTCATCCAGAGTTGTGTTTAAGGGCTGAAGAGATGGCTCAGTGGTTAAGAGCCCTGACTTCTCTTACAGAGGATCCAGGTTCAAATCCCAGCGCCCATATGGCAGCTCACAACTGTCTGTAACTCCAGTTCCAGGGGACCCAACACCCATGGCAAAACACCAATGCACCCTGAAAAAAAAAAAAGAACCTCAAGAGGATAGACATGTGGATAATGACACAGAAAGCTACTATGAGCTTCTAGGTTAAAATAATTTGCAGTCACCACATGGAAAACACATTTTCCTAAACAACTAAAGCTACACACCTGTGCTCATCATGGTCCCATAATTCCATGGATGGGTATATGCCCTGTGAGCCTGTGTCTACCAGGAGACATACACAGGCATCTATATAGCTATTTATTCAGAGAAGCCCATCGAGAACAACCCAGGAAACCCTGGTGATAGTGTTTGCACACAATAGGAGGCTACATAACAGCTAGAGAGCAAGAACTGATGGTACACACGCAGTGCATCAAAGCGAATGGTTGAGTACAATCGGACTTCCGGAAACTAGTACGTGCTGGAAGTGTTCAGGTAGCCTGGCACTTCTGCCTTCGCAACAGCCCTCTTACTTACTCTGCTTGCTTACTCTTGCTATGGGAGGGGCTCTGGACCACAGCCTGTGGGAAAAGTAACAACGTGTGATTTCTCCAGCAAGGCTTCAAAGGCTGCCACTCTCTCCCCCATGAATTCCATGTGATGGAGCCCAGGTGTTTAATTGGAGACACCAAGCTCACTCAGAGCCGGCAGAAACCACCAGACACTTCTCCAGTCTCATGAGATCTAATAGTACCAAGGTTTCCAGACACCTGCAGATCCACAGCAACGCAAGGTGAAGCTCCAGAATGCCCAGGCTAAACCCAGGACCCATTCTAATGTGGAGAAGTGCAAGCAAATGAAATGGTGGCTGTTTTAAGCAACCTAGATTTCAACTGATCTGTTACATATTAAAGATAACTGGTGTAGGAGGTCCTTCTGTCTATGTGTTGCTTTCATTGGTTGAATAAAGAAACTGCCTTGGCCTGGTGATAGAGCAGAACTTAGGTAGGCGGGGAGGACAGACCTGAATTCTGGGAGGAAGAAGGCAGAGTGAGAGAGCTGCCATAGAGCTGCCAGGTCAGACATGCTGAATCTTTTCTGGTAAGCCACGACCTCGTGGTGACATACAGATTATTAGAAATGGGTTGGATCAAGATGTGAGAGTTAGCCAATAAGAGGCTAGAACTAATGGGCCAGGCAGTGTTTAAATGAATACAGTTTTTGTGTGATTATTTCTGGGGTTAAGCTAGCCAGGTGGCTGGGACAAAAAGCAGGCCCTCCCTCCATCAACAGATAACTGCTAGGCTGTGCTATTTTATTTAAATAAAGTTCAAAAGCAGGCTAACCCACACTGATAAAAGTTAAAATAGTAATCACCTTTAGCTGTTCAAAGACATAGGGAATCTTCTATAACTGTTCTATGTGTTGAGATGATCGATGATCAGCTCAGCTTTTTCACCTGCAAATTCATCAAGTATGTAGTTCAGATTTGTGTGCTTTGTATTCATCGCACACACATGCACACATTACATATTACATATGATCCAGTTGTGCAGGAGAGTCAGCGAGCAGGACTGGCAAAGTCACAATACACCCAGGACGGTCAGACATACTACCAAAGACAGGGTCCATTAACTTCAAACATACATTAACTTCAAACATACTTACTTCGCATCTGCCTTGAGCCAAGACAGGAATAAGTACTCTGTTAGGGATAAGTAGCTGAGGGAAACATAATGTGTAAATTACACGTGCTAGGTAAGGCCGACACAGGTCCAAAGCATGTTATTTTACCCCAACAAGTGGGCAACTGAAGACATAAATTACAATTTAAAATCTGGGTTATAAAGCCATTGTTTTTGAGAGGCAAACTGAAAAAGTACTGTTTTTATGGTTCAGAAGCATCAACAGACATGCAGCTTGGCAAAAATTATTCTTTAGAACACATGAAGTATTTATGAGACTCGAAATCATTGAATTCATGGCTTCCAAAGCTTAGGGTGCTATCCCTATGTTTGGATCACATTTTTTTTACACTTCACATTGTAGCATTAAAAACAGAGTAGCGAGGCCATTTGATCTGTCCCTTATTAATTATCCAACATAGTGTTAAGATGGTTCCAGAAAATATGCCACTTCATTCAGCTCCTGTTGAAAATAGCCTTGTTCAATGAACTGAATGTGTAGTGAGGAGCGGTGGGCTGCATTCCTGCCGCCCTGCTCCCAGCTGCCTGGCTAGCTTATGCCCCGAAATAATAACACACAAACTGTATTCATTTAAACACTGCCTGGCCCATTAGTTTCAGCCTCTTACATCTTGATTAACCCATATCTAATAATCTGTGCAACACCACGAGTGGTGTCTTACCCGGAAAGATTCAGCATGTCTGACCTGGGGGCTGGCTTCATCGCATCTGGCTCACTGAGGAGAGGCATGGAGATTGCCCGAGGCATCTACCTCACTTCCTTCTTCCTGTTCTGTCTACTCCACCCACCTAAGGGCTGGCCCATTAAATGAGCCAGGCAGTTTCTTTATTCATTAACCAATGAAATCATCAGATAGATAGAAGACACACCTACATCAGAATGAATCTTGAGGACAAAGCTGAGCAAAAGCAGAGTGTGAACTGAATGGGTGGCCTGATCAGGGTCTTCATAAGTGTACACACATACACACACACACACACACTTAGCCAATGTCATCAACATTGTCTGAGTCCCGGAATCTGGCCAGGTCAGCATAAACTTACTTCTTTTATCACTTACTTGTTATCCTAATAGTTTGCACTTGGCTTTTTGCTCAGTTGGAAGAGCTCTGACTGGGGAGTGGGCATGGCTGCCTCTCAGTTCTGCACCTCCTAGAACTTTCAGGGAAGCCCTTACTTGACTTCATCTGCCCAGGCACACAGTTACCTAGGTAACATCTCTGGTCCAGGCACCTGTGTGGAAGGAGAGGTGTGGTGGATGACACCATTGGGGAAGATGTTGGAGTCTGCATCGTTTTTTATTTTTTTCCTTGTTTGAAACTGAGTTCTAGAGGCTGTCTTATCTACACCCAAGTGCTCAGGATAGCAGAGCTGGGATTGTTCACACATGGAGACAAAACTGCCACACATGGATATTCAAGAGATACTTGCATAAAGTGAACAATCAACAGCTTTAGCCCATTTTCTTTATCACCCCTTTTACCCTTTCCACTGTGAACTAGAGCATACGTACTTTTTGTACTTAGAGTAACAACCATCTACCAAGAATTAGGTTTCATTATTTGGAGTCAGAATAATGAGTTATTTTATAGCAGGCCTGAAAAAAATACATATACTGCTTATATTTCAGTTGAAGAAAAACTGTATTAGTCACGAAGAGTGAGTGGGAAGAGAAACAAGGTGGGCTGGAACTTCAGAAGAGGGCAAGTCTGGTAAGCAGCCAGCATGGCTCTAGGGACAGAGTCAAAGGCAGCAGGGCAGGGGTGAGGTGACAATTCTCATGCGAGGCTTTAGTTCAGTTAAGAACTTAACATCTCTGAGAGTAAAGCAGTCTCAGCACATGGGAAGTAGTCGGGTAGGCTCTTGCATGAGCCTGCATGGGTATCTTCCTTAACTGCTACCCACCTTATTTTTTTGCAACCAAGGAAGAAATCTGAATGACTAAGACTAAGTTTCAACAGATTGCTCAGTCTGTGCAGAGCTGCACAGTGCAGGAAGCATCCAAGGCTCAGGGAGCATCTAAGGCTCAGGGAGCATCTAGGTGCAGGGAGCATCCAAGGTGTGTCCTTAGCAAGATTCAACTTGGTACATTTTTTTCATGCCAACAAAAGGATCTCACTTGTCCAAACAAAAGGGGTAATCCCTCACAATTTACTTTTTATAAACAGAATTCTAATTAATGAATTCACAAGTAGCTATTTCCTGTTTATAGCTATTAAAGTTTGCTCATAAATTTTACTTTAATCCTGACTCTAGATAAACAGCTGGATATAAAATATATACTGATGTGTCTTTACAGGGCCCCCCGTGTCCCTTTCAGACATGCACAGTGCTGAAGAAATATCACATCTTTAGCCTTGGGTCTAAAAAGATGAATTAGTGTACAAGATTAATACTCTGAATTCTAATTCATGGAAATGGAGATAGGTTTGACGTTAGTAACAGTGTTATTCACTTATATCTTTTGCAGCTCTGGACAGACTGAGCAGTTTCTAGAAATCCAGGATTAGTAATTCAGATTTCTGACTGCCTCAAAAAATAAGGTGAAGAACAGTTGAGGAAAACACCCAGTGTCAGGCTCTGGTCTTCACGAGTCTGTGTACACAGACACACACACATATACACACACAAACACACACCATGAAAAGTAGAAAATTCATAATATAATGAGAGCAATCAGTTATAAGAAGTAGATCCAGAAATAACAAAATTCAGAAAATTAGTAGCTAAAAATATTAAAAGGAGTATCATATATATTTTCCATATGTGCAAAGTAATAAAGGAAAGTATGAGCTTGATAGGAGTATATGCAGAATGCATGCAGTGACCATGGGTAATTATCCAGAGATTTGAAAAAAGTACTTCCAATGGAAAAACTCTAGATGGGGCCAATTGTAGCTTAAACACTGAAGAAAAGATTGGTGGACTGGAAAACAGAGTAATAATAACTCGAGATAAAACACTGAAATTTAAAAACATCATAAAAGTATAAAAACAACATAAATAAACCTGTTGTTTTATTAGCTAATTAGAAATATAATGATCAGGACAACATTCCACATAAACATTAGCAAGTCTTGGGAAAGCTTTAAGTGATTACATGTATCATCCGTCTGTCTGTCTGTCTACACATAGCTGTGGGTTGGATATACAGACCTGTGAATGCTGGGAAGGTATTCTATTACTGAGCAATGTTCCCAGTCATTTTCATTTAACTTAACTTTTTCTTTTTTTTTTTTTTTTTTTTTTTTTTTTTTTTTTTTTTTTTTTTTTTTTTTTTTTTTTGTATTTTAAGGCAGGCTCTCACTAAGCTGGCAAGCCTGGCTTTTAACTTCCTCTTTAGTCCCGCGAAGGGTTGAACTTATGATCATCCTGTCTTAGCCTCCTGAATAATTAGGCTTATTGGTCTATACCAACCACCAGGTCTGGGTAGTGGTCCTATATATGTAAAAGCATTCATATTGTGCTTCTGGGAATCTAATCCGGGACCTTGAGCATGTCAGGCAAGCACTGGGCTAGGAACCTCATTCCCAACCCGCAAACATAGTGTTCAAGACACTAGATTTCTAGTTAAATTTTTCCCAATAACAAAAAGTTCAAGTTCAGATGAGTGTAATTACAAATCCTACCAAACATTTAAGAGTCGTACGATGCCAAGTCTATCCAAACAGTGTGGCAATTGCTTCACATCTGTCCACCATGCGACCTCACCATTCTTCTCCAGGAATTTGCTCCAGAGAAAGGAGAGGGGATTTCCGTGCAAGAACTGTGTACAAACAGAGAGGTTTTAATTGTCCAAATGGGCTCTTTAGTAGGTAAATAGTTCAGCAAACTGTGGTGTGTCCGGAGAGTGGAACACTGACTAAAGGAACGTGGTACTGACACACAGAACAATATGGAACGTTTTCTGAACCGTTACACTGAGAAGACTAGAGGGTACGGAGTAGAACTTCTGACTCCGTTTGTGTGGAATTCTAGATAATATAAACTAATACACAGTGACAGAAAGCACATCAGTGATTGGAGAGGAGTGGGAGGGCAGGGTGGATGGCAAAGGGACATGATGACAGTTCTGGAAAATGGAAATATCAGTCCTTTTGATTGTGGTGTTGGCTGGAGAAGCATATATACATATCAAAGGTTGTAGAGTTATGTACCTTAAATTGGGCCGATTTATTGTATACTTAATCTTTGATTGGGTTTGTGGTGTGGAAAAAAGAAAGGAGAATGGAAGGGTGGAAGAAGAGTGAGCACCCTTTGCTGTGAATCTGGGTCTTCAGCTGGCTTTGCCATCTGTTAGGGAGGAACAGGGTGGGGTCCAGATTGAGTTTGGGCGGCATTCTGCTTGGTTTGTTGTAGCCTATGATGCTGGCAGCTACAAACAATGTTGAATTGGCTACAAGAGCCTGGAAGAGGTGCTGCTACAGTGTTTCTCATATGTGCCTTGGGCTGAATGTCAGAAAATTTCTTGTTGCTCTCATCAAATCTATAGCAAGAAACAACTTAAGTCAGGGCAGGTTTCTTACTGCTTCTCCATGGAGAGTTCCAGCCCTTCCTGGCAAGGAAGGTATAATGGTGTGAGAGTTCTATGATTGGTCATATTGTGTCTCTGTCAGGAAGCAGAGAGAGGGCAGAAGTAGGCTCCACCCCCAGTGACCTACATCCCCCAGCAATGCTCTGCCTTAAGGCCAATCCCCAGAAAGGGATCAGTGTCAAATACATAATCCTGTAGGGAGCATTCCATGATTAGCCTCAACCGTGATGGTGAAGAAACCTTAAGAGACAGTAGCAGCTGCAGACATCCTGGGAAATGAGAGCTTATAGACAGTAATCCTTGGATCTGGGATAATTCTTTTTGCTTAAAGCACGTTTTTCCTCAGCTACCAGTCAGTTCTACGGAGAAAGGGAGAAACTCTACGTGAAAGAAACTAAAAATTCTTGCAGTATCTAAACTGAGCTAGCTGAACCTTTATCAGCCCAAGCCACCCTTGAAAGGTCTGCCGTGTGACCCGGAACCACTTGCGAGGAGACTGGCGAGGGTTGGTACCACCCACCTTTCCCACTGACGTCAGCGTGAGATAGGTTTTATAGTAAAAGAGCCAACACAGAGGCCTACATAGCTAACTCTGGGTAATTTGAAGGCTGACATTTCTGGAAAGGTGACCACTAGGACAAAAGAACAAGCTCATGATGTCACGTGTGGCTCCTCAAGTTAGCAGAGCCAACTGAGACGTCTTGGCTCTCTGCAAGGGTTGAGTCTGTGGAGAGACCTCTTTTGTTCCCCCTCTTGGATTTGCACCTGCATGCCCAGGCTTCACTCCCCACCGTCACCCTGCGTTCTAGCTCCTGCAATGCTGGCAGATCCAAGGGAACCATTGCCAACTGTGGAACCTTACCTCTTACTCCTCTGGAGACTTATTGGAACTGGGAGCACATTTCCCACCATACAACTTCCCTGCATCAAAATAAGAAGCATCTATCGGCTCACGGTTCTCATTTTCTTCTTCATGGCTTAGGTTCCCTTGCATTGCTCAGCTCCCATAACACTGCAAGAAACAGACTCATTTGTCTCTTCTGATATATGATTTACAATTATCTCTCATTATTTAAGCAACTATGTCTTTCTTAAGCAAGACCTGTATAGAATTACAACTCATAGGTTAGTGTTCTATGACCAAAGTTGATTAAAATATTTTTTAATGAAAAAATGTACAAGACAAAAGAATTTGAATCCTGGATGCTACTTTCTGGAACTCACTTGCCAGGTAGACTAGCAAGTCAGTGGGCTGGCCTATAACCACAGTGCTTGGAAAATGTTTGTCGGATATATGGAGCAAGCTGCCTCATCTACATCAGGGAGCCCCGGGCTCAACAGAGAGACTCAGCATTGGCTAATATAATAGAGAATGATGACAGAAGATTCACCATGTCAACCTCAGGCCTATACACTAATGTATACATATGTGCATGTGCACACACACACATGTGCACATGCATGCACACATTCAAATGCTTCTGCATACACACACCATACAATGCACATAAAAAAGCATCATGAAAAATAGAAAAAGAAACCCAACATAGACCTGTGACATCCACACAGATACTCACACATATCCATGCACACATGGACACATGTGTATGTTAAATAAATATACATAAACACAGCTCACTTACACACAAAGAAATATAAGTGATATCTCTTCTTCAAACTAAATCTTTCTATTTGGTTTTACTGCTTGTGTTTTTTTTTTTTCTTACTCAATTTGAGGTAGGAAGATCTACTTTTTTGTTGTTATTGTAAGTTTTTGAGACAGGGTTTCTTTATGTAGCCCTGACTGTCCTGGAACTCACTCTGTAGACCAGGCTGGCTGGAACTCACAGATATTTGCCTGTCTCTGCTTCCTGAGTGCTGGGTTTAAAGGCATGTGGCACAGTACCTGGCTCACTAGTGTGTTATTAATCCTGGTTCTAGGGTATAAAAACTTCCTTAAACACAAACACACATACACACGGAATATTTTTAGTTACATTTTTTTTTTGTTAGAAACAAGTAAGCAAACCAACCTTGAATGGGCTGATGCTCTGTTGTGTAATATTTCCATTGTGTTCTGACAAATAAAGCTTGTTTGGAGTCAGAGGGCCAAGCTAGCCACTAGTTAACCATAGAGGTCTGGAGGTCTGTACAGAGAGGAGACAGGAAGTGATAAGGCTGGGCATAGACTGAGACAGGATGTTGGCTCCTTTTGGTGAAGAAACATAAGAGGTAGGAAGGGACTGTGAATGTTTGTCTGCTTCTCTGATCTTCCAGGCTTTTACTCTGATTTCTGACTCCTGATTTTTATTGATAAGATTAATTAGATTTACACTTCAATGTTCTTTCTGTCTTCTTCTACAGTAAGGGCCACTCCTTTCTTAAGGCTTTCCAACATTCATTTGACTTCATAGCTCTGCTTTTTAAATTATTTCTGGTTTCCCTTCCCATCTATAACTATACACACAACTGTCATGATTATGCTGCTTCTATCTGCAACCTCTCATGAGTTGGGCATTTTCAGTACGAATTGTGTCAACATCTCTTTCGCCTTGGCACCAGCACCTCACGGTCACAAAGTGCATCATTTCCTTTTCTTTCCAACTGTGGTCCTCTATGCGAATTCTCTGATTCCTGCTGCTGCCAAGTTCCAGTCATCCTATTAAGAAATACTGGTAAGTTAGGGAGATGGCTCAGCAGTGATGGCACTTGCTGTTCTTCCAGAGGACTCAGTAACTGTTCTCAGCACCCATTTCAGCGTCTCCGCGTCCTGGAACTCCAGCTCCAAGGGAGTCAACTCGCTCTTCTGGCCTCCACAGGCAGTGGCACACACATGTGACATTCTCTGATTCTCTCTCTCTCTCTCTCTCTTTCTCCCTCCTCCCCTTCCATCCTTTGTCTGTCTGTCTGTCTATCTCTCTGTCTCTCTGTCTCTGTCTCTGTCTCCCTCTCTCTCTCTCTCTCTCACACACACACACACACACACAAACACAACATAAGTAAAAGTAAAAAAAAAACTTTGTTAAAATAAATATTGGTGGCTCTTTTTATTTCCCATATCCAACTATTTTCAAAGTAGAAATATAAATTTATTTTTCAGAGGAACCTAAACTACCTTCCTTCATTCTCATGCCCCCTTGCCTCTCTGTAACTCGGGTTCTAACGTTTCCTTATCTGGATAAATTACGGTAGCTCCCTGCTTTCCCTTCCGCCCAAACACTCTCTCTGTGTTATTGTCAGGTAGAAGAGCCATTCCACAGCCAGGGGCCTGTGCTGTGGGTTTTATGCTTCCACTCTCAGTTTCATTTCTATACACTCATCCGCCACAAAGAAATGAAAAGTCCATGGCAGCGTTAAAAGTAGAACCACAACTAGCTTCGTACTCTCTCCTGACTGCTGCCTTTACCCGGGCTCCATCCGTCCTCATCACCCCATATTCATGCTTCCCGTTTTCCTTGCTATGTGTCGTCCTGTACCCACACATAGATTGGTGCAAATTAATGCAGCCATTATGGAAATCAGTGTGAAGGTTCATGATACAAGGAACAAGCCAGTTCATTTACCTCCTTACATCTTAAAACACCTAGCAACCATGCCCTAAGTCAAACACTCTATTGTCTGCCCTTTGAGGAACAAGACATCCAATAGCTGCACCTTTGGCCAAACATCCTGTTATTCGGCCTCGAGAAGCAAGAATAGGTTTGAACTCTCTGATCTCTACTCAAAATGGAACAGATTCAAAACTGTGGGCTTCCACAGTGGTCATGGTGTCTCTTCCCGGCACCCAGAGAACTCCACCAAAATGACAAATAGGGTTTTTATTGAAAGGAAGAAACGTTTTGTTTTTATTTTTTGAGACAGAGCTTCTCTGTGTGACAGTTCTGAAATTTGCTTTACAAAGACCAGGCTGGCCTTGAGCTCACAGAGATCCCCCTGCCTCTGCTTCCCCAGTGCTGGGATTAAAGGCGTGCACTACCATCGCCAGGGAGAAGGAATTTTTAAAGTAATGTTGTCAGTGGCCTTCAATCAGTAACATGTGGAATCTGTTCTCTATGTTCTCCACGGTGTCTTTTAAAGTTAGACATTTTGGTAAATGCCACAGGCACAAGACCCCACAGACTCTCTGGTCACACAAGCCAGAGCATACAAAACTGTCAGGGAACAGTCTCCTCGATAACGTGCATAGCTCCCTTAGTTATGTTTCTACTGCAAAGGAGTGCAGCTTAATTCTTTGTAAAGTATCTGGCTGGTAACTGGGCATTTTAAGACTGATTCACTTGCTGCTGCTTTTATATAAGCGAAATCAGTGATTTGAAGAAAGCTCATTTGCAGGCAGAGTTTTTTTGTGGGGACCACCAGCTCCCAAATAGACACACATAGACTTACTATTAACTATAAATGCTTGGCTGATAACTTGGGCTTGTTTTTAACTTGCTCTTATAACTTAAATGAACACATTTCTATTCATTTACTTGCTGCCACATGGCGCATGGCTCGATACCTCAATTTGTACATGTCCTGCTTTCTCTGCATCTGCCTGGCAACTCCTAAGACTCTGCCCTTCATCTTATTAGCATCCTGTTAGTCTGCTTTACCCGCCCAATCTCTTCCTGCCCAGTTATAGGCCAGTCAGCTCTTTATTTATGAATGATATTAAAACATATTTACAGTGTAAAAAATGTTACCCAGCCGTCATTAACTCCCTTGCTCCTTATCCTTGACTGGTTCAAGAGAACTATACAAAAGGGCAGGAACCCTGTGTTGCTTCCTTCATTATGACCAAACTGTTAAACACATAATTATTCCCGCCAGAGGAACCAGTCTTCGGAGTGATCAGTTTCTAATTGTGAGTGGTCCCTTATTTTGCAATCAGTTTTGTGGAAGCAAAGATAGTCTTTTAGCTACACTGAACATTCATATTATTTACTAAAGGAGGATCACGTAACACCTAAATGAAGGATCCAGTGTATGAAATACATGCAGCAAATGGAAAGTATGTACAAAGAGGCATATTGCATTAATTACAGGGTATAGATTCACCTTCCCTTAAGGAGGCTTATAAACCTACACGGTGTCCTTGGGTGTCGGGGTTTATGTCTGCAGCCGAAGAGGCCATTGTGGTCCACAAGATCCCCCTGGCTCCACTTCTGAACAACTTCAAGAGTGCAAGCTTCTACCATCAAAGGTTCAGAATACATTACTCTAAAACATTGGCTCTGGAAGGAGTTATCCCGGATAGGACAAGGTGCCGTGCTCATGAGGCGGGCTAAGTGGCTCCCTCTGTGCTGTGGGTGTCTGTGGCGGAGTTGGTGGGTGTGGGTAAAGGCTGTGGGGGAGACAAGACAGTCCAAACCTCTGCACACTGGGACAGAAATGCTAAATCGACCCACTGGACAAGGATTTTTAAAAATCATTTTTTAAATGGATGACTTTGTAGCAGTATATATATATGCACTTAATGAAATAGTCATCTTTCCCTAATTCTGCACTTTCAGTAGGATTTCTTCCCTCCACCAGAGTGCTCCAGCCAGTTCATGCTTGCTTTGGTTGTTAAGTTGTGAGGAATGTGTAAGCCACTATTAAAAATTAAATTGTATAAACTTGTTATATGTAAGGTATATACAGAACAAAGCCAAGAAATGTCCCTACCCTCACCGCTGCTGAAGTGTGTTAGTCTACTTTGCTGTGGTAAAAGGTGTCCTGTCAGTCACACTTCCTTGCTGGACACTGGCCTGTCACAACTCCATGTACGATGGCCTCAAACTGGTGGCTGGAAACCATCACAGTGGACCACAGATCAGGGACTGGCTTCCTGTTTTGTTTATATGCAAGGAAATGATGGAGAAAATGTTAATAACTTAGGTCCGATTTAAACATAGATGCTGGGTCTGCTTGATAGGGGTCTTGGGACCCACAGAAAGGAAATATAAACCTTTGTATCTTTGAAAGAAAGGTAAATTGCAAAAAGCTTCTTGGTTAGGGATGGGACTTTTTGTCCACTTCCCCTCTCGATGCTAGGATTTTGTCCAGTTTGAATCCATGCAGGTCTTGCTGTGTGCTGTCACAGTCTCTGTGAGTTCCTATGTGTTTCTGTCCTGTTGTGTCTGAAAGATGCTCTTTCATTAGAGTCATCCATCCCCTCTGGCTCTTACAGTCTTTCCACCTCCTCTTCCACATAGACACTTGAGCTTTGAGGTGCTTAGTAAGGGCATCGGTTTAGGGCTGAGTGTTCCAAAGTCTCTTATTCTACATTGTTCGGGCGTGGGTCTGCAATACCTGCTGGGAAAGGCAAATCAGTTTTCTCTAGTGAAATATTACTGGGTATATCAATCATGCTCCTGCGCAGGCTCAATGCTTAGGAGTAGTTGTCCAACACAAAACAGACTCGTCTGTGTGTGTGTGTGAGTGTGTGTGTGTGTGTGTGTGTACGTGTTGTGTGATTTTTGTCTTATTTTAGTATTCTTTGTAATGTTGAGTCTTTGGTTTGTCTATTTTGATTGATTTTTTTTCTTTTTTGAGACACACACAGAGAGAGAGAGAGAGAGAAAGATAGGGAGAGAGAGAGAGAGAGAGAGAGAGAGAGAGAGAGAGAGAGAGAGAGAGCACAAGCAAGAAACGGGGTGAGTACAGAGGTAAGGCTCTGGGAGGAGTTGAAAGAGGGCAAATATGATTTAAATAAATTGAAAAAAGTTTTAAGTAACAGTTTTAAAAAGAGGATGAGGAATAACAAGAGGGGAAGGAAGAACTGGGTCATTTATTTTTGTGAAAATGTTTTTTAATTTATTCTTTGACAATTTCATACTTGTATATAATGTACTTTGATCTTACCCACCCCAGCGATGTCTTGCCTCCCACTCCACAGGTCCCTCCTGAACACCCCTCCTGCACTTCCCACAGCTATTGGATTGAGTCCAATTAATTCTAGCCTTCTATACACAAGTGTCAGGCCACCCACTAGAACATGACAACCTACCAGTGGCCATGGCCCCAAAGAGACTCTTCTTCCCCCAAGTAGCCGTCAACTGCCACTAGCTCCTTGTCCAGGAGTGGCCTCTTGAGCCCTTCCCACCACCGTGCTGGAATATTGAATGGCTTGATGGTATATAGGTAACTGTAGCTGCTTCAAGCTTATGAGTATAACAGCCACGACATTTTATATTATTCTTACGCATCCTCCAGCTCTTAGATTCTTTCTCCCTCTTCTTCCATGATGGTTCCTGAGTCTTGGAGGTTGGGAGCAGTAGGTTGACACAGATGACCCATTTAAGGCTGAGCACTTACAGATACTTGTTCTCAACGCTTGGACCATTATGAATCTCTGTATTGACCACTGTCCACAGCAGAAACAAAAGTTTCTCTGACCAAGAGAGCAGCGTAGGTCTGTGGGTATAAACAATATTTAGAAGGCAGCTTGACAGCATTGCTGGTTAGTATCAGTAGGTTCACCCTTAGGTTCTGTGATCTCCCATGGGCTTTTGACCAGGTTCACAGTAATTGGCAAGAATTCCCTCCTGTAGTCAGTCACCCTAATAATACTCATGCTGCTTTGCATCAGTGGCTGCATCTCACCTGGTTGGTGGCAGTCTGCAGGGACCCATGCTGGATAAATTCACTGATGCCTGTTCCCCCCCACCCCCACCCGTAACCTACACAGTACCTTTAATCTAACACGATGAAAACTAGCGAGCAGGGTTAAAGGTTTCTCCATCACTTTGAGGTCGGTTTATTTATGCCCTGCAACCAAAGTGTGTGCTGTTTTCAGTAACAGCATCTCACTATCTGGTTATGGTGGGCAAGAAAGAGCAACGGCAATGGCAGGTGTTGGTTTGGCTGCCTCTGGTGCCTGCCTGACTAATACTCACAGGGAGGTAACCCACGTCTGGCGCCGAGACTTTTGATTGTAGAAGCAACACCATCCACCTAGGTAGTGTATTGCATGCCCTTCATTCCATTTTAACCCTTCAATGTTTCTCTTCTACACAACGAGTATTCTACATTCCCCTCCAATTTTATTTTTTAATTGGCTTGCAAGACAGTAGGTTTCCATGTGGCTTTTTCATATATTTTGGTTAGCTCTGTCCCCACCCCCTGCTTAAACCTTTCCCCTCCCAGTATCCCCCCTTGTCACATTCGTTTTGTGTTCTACTGTCCTGTCTCCCTTCATGGGCCCCTCCCCGCAAACCACTCCTTTCTGGTGTTCTGACTTTCACTTGTGCTCCAAGCTAAACACAAAACAAAAGATTCAAAGATCAGATCCACATATGACAAAGAACATGTGGCATTTGTCCTTCTGGGCCTGAATTACATCACTCAGTATCATCTACCTATCCCCCCCATCCCCCAGTTTCATCCATTTACCTGCAAATTTCATGTTTCTTTATGTCTGAAGAAAATTCCATTGTGTCTACGTCCTACAGTTTCCCTATCTACTTCTCAGCTGACAAGCATCTGGATTGGTTCTGTTTCTACTGTGAACAGCACTGAGAGGACCATAGATGTGCAAGCATCCCTGGAGTCAGCTCTGAAGTCCTTTGTGTTTGTGCCCAGGAGTGGTATGGCCAAGTCACATAGCAATTCTGTTTTTCATTTCTTGAGAAACTTTCAGGCTGGCTTCCCAAGTGGCTCCAGTCACCCAGCCTTATATATGGGACTCTCTATTCCACTCCATTGATCCACACGCCTGTTTTTGCGCCAGTCCCAGGCTGTCTCTATTACCATGGTGCTGCAGAATAATTTGAAATCTGTTTTGGTGATGCCTCCTCTAGCTCTATTGTTTTGACTGTCCATGGTCTTTTGTGCTTCTATATAAACATTGAAATTGATAGTTTTTTGCATGTTAAGAATGACTCTGGAATTTTGATTGTGATTATGATGAAGCTATGCATGGTTTTTGGTAGGATGGTCACATTCACAAGAATAATTTTTCTAAACATGGAGTGGGTTATCTATCTCCCAGCGTCTCCCTCATTTTTCCCATTGGTGTTTAAAGTTTTTTATCACACAGGTCTTCCATTTCCATCACTACGCTTATTCCAGCTATTCTGTGTGGGGGTGGGGGGTGCTTACTGTGAATGAAACTGTTTCCCTGACTTCTTTTTCAGACGTTCGGCCCTGATGCATAGGAAGGCTGCTGGTTTGTTGTATTAATTTTATCTCGTGCCTCTTTTCTGGATTGTTTATTAACTCTAAGAGATTTTTGAGAGCCTTTAGGATCTACATCATCTTTCTATTCAGCTCTTTTCAGGACTTGTACGTGGACCTGATCACAAACACACACACACACACACACACACACACACACACACACACTATTTGAGATAATTTCTGGTTATTTACCTAATCTTCCTTCCTGTGGTATGTTCTCTAATGCTCTGGACCCATGGAGCTATGTTTTGTCTCCTCGTATACCCTCATATGACCTATTTGATAACCTTCCCTTCTGTACATCCTGCCCCACTCAGTGCTCTGGGATCTGTTCATGCGAGCCCGATCCCATCTCCTCTCCTCGTCTATCACTCTTCTCTGAAAGGCACCCGGACAGCATCGTAGTAACGTAAAGACACAGACTCCACGATACTGTTTGATCAGCGACCCTGCCAGGCCCAGAAATAGTGGCAACGAAGGTAGGGAAAACATGTTGGCAATCTGGTAGCTGAAATGTTGGCCTGTGTGATCCCAGAAGGAAACTAAGGTTTGTATTTTGTAATTCCAAGGTGTTTTAGTCATGTTCTCTAGAGGAACAGAATCAATGGAATTG
Source organism: Arvicola amphibius (assembly GCF_903992535.2). Taxonomy (NCBI): domain Eukaryota; kingdom Metazoa; phylum Chordata; class Mammalia; order Rodentia; family Cricetidae; genus Arvicola; species Arvicola amphibius. The sequence continues at coordinate 38,818,529 of NC_052060.1, read as the reverse complement.
ACACATATCTGTATCTATCTATATATAGATATATTTAAGAATGTATTGTCTCTTTATGTTAACAATAGCAACAACTGAATCTCGGTGGAGAGGTTGAGAACCTGGAAGTTGCTTGGTGCAGAAGGCTGGTACCTCAGCAGTCCCAGTCGGCGTGGAAACCTAAAAGGTTCCTGGAGAGCCACTGGTCCTTAGTCTAGGCTGGAAGCCTGGAAATGCTGGTTCTGGTATCAGCAGCTGAATCAGCAGCATCAGCAGCAAGGTAAACTGACTCAGCATTGAGCAAAGGGATGGTAATCGCTCCCTCTCTTGTATGCATTTTTATCTAGAGTGCTACCTGAAAGTGCCACCCACAATCAGGGGGAGGTCCTTCCCGCATCAGGTATGCCAACCAGGCCATTCGTCAGGTGAAGCTTCCTACACAGGTGATTCTAATTTGTGACAAGTGGCTGTTAACACCAACCTTAACAGGAGGCATGTCCAGGCATTCCTAGTCTCACCTGTTGACCTAAGCTTCAGCAGTATCCTTGCATCTACACAGAGGGAAGATGGTTTGAGGAGGCCGGGACTCTGAATAGGGTCTTAATTCTACTCTCACTTCTGCTACTACTGAATGTTTCAGCCTTAGACAGTGTACCAGTTACCTTTCTTATTGTCATGACCACATAGCAAACACAAAGTAGCATAATGGTGGACAGGCCTATTTTGACTCATGGTTTGAATGTGCACTTCACCCTGGTGGGGAAGGCATGGCAGAGATGCTGAGCATGTTCCAGTGACTTCTCTTATCCCAGCAGAGCAGTGAAGAGAGATGGACGCAGGTGCTCAGCAGTCTGTCTCCTGCGTCCTTCACACCATCCTCAGGCCCTGGGGCTGCACCACCTCATCTGTCTCCCCTCCCTGCCCGCGCCTCTCTGAAACACTTTTGTAGATACATCCGAAGATGCCTCTTGGTCTTCTAGGTGATTCGAAGTCCTGCAAACTTGTTGATGAAGATGAAGTACCACAGACAGGTCATTCTGGTCTTCTATAAAATGTTGGACAGTTCCGCATCCTAAAGGCTCCTTCCAAGTCTGTCATTCTATGGCTCTTTGTTCCCTTTTTACACTTAGGGTAAATGAAGCACATGTCTTCAGTGAAAAAGTCAAGGGCAGCATCTAGCATATCGGTCATATCAATTCTCTGAATCCCAGGCTTCAAATCCTTTATGACAGTAGTCATAAATCATAAATAATTCCAGGCTACTACTCCCAGAGTTCTTAGAAGGATCAGAGCTCTGACATTCTTTTGGCAGATGAAAAAAGAAATTCAATTATCTGGAGTGCAAAGGAAAAAAAAAGAATATTCTGTCTTGTTGAAATCTTTCTGAAGGGAAGGAGCAGTTTTTCTTGCTTCGGTGAAAGCAAAGGACACGGCAATATTTCTCCATTATTGTGGCTCTGTTCTGCTTCAGGACTGCGATTCCAAATAGGAGTGGCCACTCTTCCTCCAGTGACATTTGCTCTACTGTTGAAAGCTTAAGACACTGATCCGAATGCAGGTTGTGTTGGGTATACATGCAGAGGCGTTTGATTCTCACTGATCACATTTGTGGTCTCCACGAACCAGTTAACGCGTACATCTCTTTCATAAAAGTGGAAGGGCAGAAGAATTTTCAAATATCTTCTTGCGGTTAATGGTAATATTCTATTTTGTTGGCCTCTGGCTAATGAAGGCTAAGATGTTTAAAGAATTCAGAAACAGAACGTCTGCACTGTGTCCAGAGACTCGAAGACGACAGTTGCTGTCTAAGACAGTTGCTCAGAAACAAGTGTCTTCAGCCAGCCCCACCCTGTGTCTGAGCAACTACTTCTCGAGTCGTTTCCCCAGAAGTGACCATGGTTTTGCTTTCTGTTGTTTATATTTGTGTGAGAGGGTGTGGGTGAGCATACGTGCATACGTAGAGGCCAGAGGTTGACTTTGGGTGTGCTCCTCCATTGCCCCAATAGTTTATTCCTTGAAACAGTCTCTCGCTGGTCTTGGAGCTCACTAATTGACTGGCTAGCCAATGGACTCAAGAGATCTCGCTATCTTCCCGCCCCACCCCCTACATCTGGGGCTTCAGATGTGTCCCGCCCTGCTTGGAGAATCCAAACTCAGGTCCTCATGTTTGTCTGGAAGTCATTTTACAGACTAAGCCATTGCCCCAACCCCTTTATTCTGTTTGATTGAAAGTGGCATTTTGGTTTTGGTGTGTGTATGTGTGTATATGAGTGTGTGTGTGTGAGTGTGTGTGCAATGAATGCTATTTTTGTGTTCTCATTGTGTAGTTTCAAGCCACAGTGAACTTGCTTTCCTGTTTTCAGGTAGAAACATATGCTCGTCATGATCAGGCCTAATTTCCAAGGCAATAGAGATGAAAGAGAGTGACAAAGATGGCAGGAAAAGAAGAGGGAGGGAGAAAGGGAGGGAGGGAGGGAGGGAGGGAGGGAGGGAGGGAGGGAGGGAGGGAGGGAGGGAGGGAGGGAGGGAAGAGCAGCAACGGCAGAGCCAGTCTGAAAAAGCTTGTGCATAATATATAAAAGTAAGGGAGCAGAATTGTGACCTCAGGAGAAGCAAATGCACAACCCCACCCCCTTGCAGAATGCTGCTCCCTGGGCCATGCAGGCTGCCAAACTGTGAAGCTTCCTTTACTTTCTGGGCTGCTTTGTCTCAAGCATCTCCTGTTCTCTGTGTAAAGGGTGTTACAAACTCTCTTCCTGTCAGGAAGCTTACTGAAATTTGTGTCAAAAAAAAAAAAAAGAATATTATTTTAAAGTACAAACCACTTGCCATTAGTGGTCTTGTTGAAGGCCTTGGGTGTGGAGGGTGTTTTGGTGCATGGGCAGTGAAACAGTAGAGCCAGACCAATAACCCTATATAACCAACCAATGATACCCTCCCACAGATGCTAGGTCATGTCCGGGCCAAATACAAAACATTCTTTCTGGTGTCAAGTTCTTAATCTAGTCAATCCCTTCTTATTTTTAATTTGTCTATTTGTTTCACCAGTTATCCAGAGAATGTCCTCATTCTCTGGCGTGCTGGTTGGCATCTTTACCTACAATAAGAAGACGGGATCTCAACCCATTTTTATGTTATTTGCAGTTACTGAACGAGTTTAAATGGGGAGAAGATGGAAGCTAATAGGTAAGATGAGGCTCTTCCAATATTCTTGTGTTTCAGATGTTTACAGCACCCCCCAGCCCCCCATGTTTTTACAGGCATTTCCAAAGGCTTTACCCCTTTGGCCTGTTTGTTTATTATTTGTCTGTCTATTATTTTAATATTAGTTCTCTTTAGTGGCTGAGGCACACGCTGTGCAGTGTGGCATTGGCGATGCTGAGAGATGGTGTCTCTGATGTCATCTGAGGTAAAGAAATCAACAACCACTTCTCTGAGCCTTTTACATTTCTGTTACACTGTGGAAGAAATTAAGTGGAATTTGTCTATCCATCTATATAGTGTGTGTGTGTGTGTGTGTGTGTGTGTGTGTGAAAAGGGTAATGGAATACAGAATGGCATACATGGGTTATTCCCGCTATGAATTAGTCTCTTTTATCTGACTCTGACCAAAACAGATGTTGGCAGCCTTTCTACCCCAGCTCTCTAAGTCAGACTAAGACTATCAGTTCCGCTTAGAGAAGCTGTAGGGAAATGATTTAACTCTTTAAAGAAACCCTTACTAATTTCTTCCTTGGTTCCTTTCATTATAAACTACAAACAAACAACATTAGAAGGCAGCTCTATGAAACAATAAAGAAAAATAGCAATATTAAAAATACATCAAGTCTAAGTCTAGAGGGAAGTGGATTTTTATTCAAGGACCCTTAACAGTTCTGACACCAAAGAGATGTCTTTGCTCGAGGAGGCAGCTGAATGTGTTCCCACTTTACAGTCAAGATAATTTGCATAGAATACCAAAAGAGCTTTTGTTAAAAAAAAAATCTGGAAAAGACCATCTATCCGAGAGTGGTAAGGTGCATTTTGCTAGGATTCGATTCCTTCCTATAGAAAACGGCTGTATTAAAAAGCCATCGACACAACAAAATGTAAATTAAAGGAGTGGAGAAACAGAGACGGGGAAAGAAAGGATCAAAGGCTGAGGAAGGAAGGGAGATTGCTAGAAAAAAATAGTTAATAGACAGCATTCAAGAATTTATCATAGACAGAAACAACCTCTTTTTAGGTTTCAGGTTAAAAATATTGGAAGTTAATAAATAAAAACCTTAAACATTTTGTATACAGTGTAAAGCAAGGAAGGCAGAAGGATTACTTCATAGATGAGAGGTATTTTGTGTGATTATCTTGAAATAGCCACACAATTGCCCAATAATGTGGCATCTCCATCTTGATATAGTGCCTGAGCCAGGGCACCTGGACATTGAACTCCCAGGTACTTGGTTTGATGGAATTCTGCCCACTCACTCCCACCCTTCCAGGCGCTTTTCATGTGCAGGAATATCCTGCTGCCATTCTGGCCCAAACCCTTCCAGAGTTAGCAACAATAGGTTTAGCTAAAGACTTATGTAACTTTTGTTTTAAATTTAAAGGCACTTGGGAGCACCCACTCTCCATCCTGCCGGAATCACAAACTGACCCTGCTCCAGGAACTACATGTACTTTCTCCTTTGTACAGGCTTAGTTAATCCTCTCAGCAGCCTGCAACATAGGTGATTTTATATGTGTGTGTGTGTATATATACACATATATATGTGTATGTATATATATAATTTTAATCTCAGAAATTAGACACTGAGATTGTTGCCTCGAACATAAAGACAAAATCTGAAGTTTTTGTTGCAAAGCTTGAATACTTTACTTGGATAGCCTTCATTTCTCTCAGGACCACTAGAGACATAGCATATGTCCCCCTGACCTCATCAGAGAACCTGGAGGTGTTTTCCCCATTACAGTACTTGGCAGAAACAGATGCTGTGAGACATGAGGAACAGCATAGGAACATCTCCCAAGAGCCACAGCATCTCTAGTTAACATAGGTGAGGGTCAAATTGCTCCTTGCTGGCCACAGACAAGCCGGGAGCAGGCACATTACACGGCAGAAAAGAGAGTGGACCACAGAGGTTCACTAGCTTGTCCGCTTTAGTGGGTTTACTAAGAAGGAAAACACACAGGATCTCAAAGCCCACAGGACCCCAAAGCCCACATGCTTCCCTCATGCACAAAGAAGGAAGGCCGAAACCAGAAGCATGACGAAGACTTCTGATTCCCTGCCCCCTCCCACTCCCGATTCTCCTAGAATCAGCAAAAGTTTGGGATCTCTGGAGGAGACAGGTGGTGATGGAGAGAGCAGGCAGTGTGCTTTTGTAGATTGCGGATTCTCCACTGGCTCTAAACACAGAGAAAGCTGGATGGATCCTGAAGGAGTTAGAGCCATGTTGGCCTTCTCATGGGGAGCTACTTTGTGGCTGGTTGTGCTAACTCTGCATTGATGATCACTTACCACATACCCCCCACAATGAGTAGACTCCAGCCCACACTGGCCGGTATAAAGGCCCCAAATGGTGGCATTCACTGTGGGATGGACTCCGAGTTATTTTATTTTGGATGTATAAATACAGTCTTACAAGGTGTCAAGTGGAGGAGGAGAAGAAGTGGAAGTAGTGAGAATAATATTGGGTGGCAATTCGAGAGACCAGAGGCAAGTACATCTGTATGGGCACACAGTTTGTCAAAGCCGTCCAGATTTGGGTCAGGATACGATGGTGATTTATAATCTATAAACTTATGATTCCTTCCACTATCCTCAAGGCTTTCACTGTTTATCTTAGGTCCCGAGATCCTTTCTGTGAGGCGAGAGAGAGGCCTGCCCTTTCTCTCTGGAGCAGACCACGAGTCCACCAGAGCTGGACTGTCCCCACAGACAATTTGGATAACATCTGTTCCTCCAGCACACTGACAAGCCACCACACGGGGGAAGTCACCGAGCAAACGGATACGCATCGGCCACTAGATTGTTCTTTGTATGCAGTCCCGACTTATCCCTGCAGCTGACGACAAAAGAGTCCATGTATCCCCAGAACAGCTGTGTGCGTGGGGGTGGGGGTGTAGTCAAAGGCGGCCGCGCTCCCCCACAGGATCCCTTTCTCTTCCTCTGTGCCAAGCCATCCCTCCTGTGAGAGGAGCTGAGCATTGGCCTTTAGCCTAGCAGAGAAGGTCCCTCTACGTGAAGAGTTGGCACTCTAGCGGGAAGACAGAAGATAACTTTCCAAAGTAAAAACAGATGTGGGGCTCCTGAGCACACTGGGATTGACCGGGAAGGGCTCTGCAGCGCCATGGTAGGCAGAACCGGAAGGACCAGAATCATCAGGCAGAAGATCCGATGGAGCATTCTCGTCTGAAAGCAAAGCAGATACCGAGTCCTAGGAGGAGACCCTGGCAAGTTCCTGATGCATAAAGGCATGTGAGTCTACCGCCTATGGTGGAGAGGTGGAGAATGAAACCCAATGGGTAGCCCCTGCACAGACACCATTGAACACTGAAGACCCCTAAGAATGGGCGTGGGTTTTGTTCTACAGAAAAACAAACAAACAAACAAAACCAAAAAACCCCACAAACCACCGGGGGACTTTTGAGTTTGGGAATAACGTCAACATTTCAAGAAGAGCACCCAAGCTGTGGCTTTTCTTGCCTGGCGAATAAGAAAGAGGGGCTCCTGTGTCTGCCCCTTCACCTCACTAGAAATGGCCCTGAAGGTAGAACACTTTGGCAATTTCACATCATCATGGGATCAGTGAACTGTGGAGAGGAGGCAAGCTTAGAAACCAAAATCTTCTTCCGAGGTGACACTCAAGTGATATCTGGAAAGGTGAGGGAGAGTCTGTCAGAGGGCCTAGGAGAACTAAGAAGGCCATTTAGACAAAAGGAGTTGTTCAGAGTGGAGGTGTGTCCAGAGGAAAGTCAGCCCTAATCATTTATTACCTTTGAGGGTACTGGCCAGCAGAATGCAAAGACCCAGGATAATTAAGTTGATTCTTTCCCATTGAAATCTGCCATCCCAGGGTAATCAAGTTGGTTCTTTCCCCCACTGAAATCTGCCATTGTTAAGTTCCCAAAGTTTCACACATGCAAATGACTTTATCTACTGGACATGTAGCAACACGAAGCACCTTTTCTGAAGCCTTTGACTGGGTAGGCTTCTCGCCCACCCTCTCCCGTCTTCTGTCATAGGCAGAATTAGCAGAAAGCTGTGCATAAGTGGATTATTGCTGCATAACTATAACCTAGTTCCTTTTATGTAAAAAAATTCCGAAATGGTAATTATAGGTAATTACTACAGCAGAAACCTCAGTCTGTTCACCTTCTAACCCAAAGCAGGTTCACCCAGAAGTCAACTCCTGCAGATGGCGGCTTGTTTTTAAACAGACCCATGTTCTCGCCACTTCTCCAATGTCGTATGTGGAGCACAGTGCCTTTCCGTCTCTCCTTGGGCTGCCGCCTGTGTTCTGTCTCTTCCCATTACACCCTTCAGTGCATATTTCTTCCTTTTCATTTTAGTGATTATTTCAACACAGATGTTTCATTAAAGATTAGGAAAGAGATTACCCAAAGTTGTGGTGGCGGGGCGGCTCTTACTACTGACAGCAGCATATTGGCAAACCATTCTCCCATCTCGTTTATGCCACCCATGCTCCGGAAGTCCTCCAGGTCTCCTGCACATGGCGACAAACTCACAGCCAGTGACGAGGAGAAGCCTAGATGTCCGTCTCTGGAAGTCAGTGTGTGCAATGGATTGAACAGAAAGTGGTTGCTCAGGAGCAGCCCGGAACTCCTACTTCTTCACCTGTCAGGTGAGCAGGAGATGGAAGTCGCCTTTCTGTTGCCAACTTTGAGCGTGCTCCCTGCTACCGCTGGGTAAAAACACATGCTAAAAGTATACATGATTCTGGGAGTGAGTTATGCAAACACACCGATTGCCTAAGCTGCTAAACTGGAATAATATACCGTGTGGAGTTGTAGGATTAAGCCGAGGTAGGCATTGAAAGTGTCCAGCACAATGCCCGACACATTTTGCTTGTGGCATATGTGAATTCTTTTTCTGTTTCCTCTTAGCCAGAGGCCTTAGTCAGCTTCTAACATTTTCCAAATTAAATAACTAGTTTCACTGACAAATTAATACCATAAGAAATCATGATCATGATTTGACTCATCAGATCATAGCAAACCTTGGTGCTGCTGTTTTGAGCAGGACTCAGGTGGCCCTCTATTATGTGAGTCCCTTCGTCCAGTATGACAGCCTTCAGATTTTTTTTTTTATAATTCAAGTAAATTTACAGAGTATCATCAAGGTGGGCAAAGACTTTTATGAAGCTCCAGGTCAGAAATGGTTTTCTAGTCTCCTGACTTTTCCTACACTCATCCATTTCATCTGCAAGACTTCATATAAGTTAACCAAACAATTAAAAACTTACATTCCAACCTGGGCTGTGGTGGTGCACACCTTTAATCCCAGAGCTTGGAAGGCAGAGGCAGGTGGATCTCATTGAGTTTTAAGACCAGCCTGGTCTACAAAGCAAGTTCCAGGACAGATACACAGAGAAACCCTGTCTCAAAAAACAAGAAAAAAACCAAAACCAAACAAACAACAGCAAACATAAAGCAAACAACTTACATCCCAAGCCAGGTGTGGTGGCACATACATTTAATTCACATTCCAGAAGCACACATGTCTCTGTCAGGAGTTCAAGGCCCAGCTGGTCTACATGGCAAGTTCCAGGACAGTCAGGACTACATAGCGAGAGAGTCTTAGAAAAACAAACAGAATAAAGCAAAAGAAAAATATTATGTTTTACTTTGTTATTTTTAATTCCTTTTTTTTAAAAAAAAAAAAAAGATAGCCCATGCTAACTTTAAAACAATCCCATGGAGCCCAGCCTAGCCTTGAAATCCCGGTGTAAGTGAGGGTTACTTTGAACTGATCTTCACACCTCCATCGCCCAAGTACTGGGATTACAGATGTGCACGGAGGTGCCAAGGTCCCAATTTAGGGCCTCATGCATGCTTAGCAAGTACTCTACCACTGAGCCACATCACTAGCCCAAGAAATCACTTCTTTTAGAGCTATGGCTTATGCTAACAGAGGATCCCAAGCCTGGATATCAGGTAGGGGACTCTATGCTTTCCTCTTCTCAGGACAAATTCAGTTTAAGTTGAAATTATCAACAGCATCCCCTTCTATTCTGTTCTCTAAAGTTTTTTTCAGTATACACAGTAAGTGCCCCAATCTGGACACCCGCGCTGGTCTTCCTATGCAGGCTACTCTATCCCGTCACCAGCTGTGTGGGCTCGCATGAGCTCCAGACCTGCGGGATGATGCATGGTGACATGGCACAGGCCATGGAGGCCTCTCCACAGTGGCCTACTGTAAATAGCTAAATCTGCAAATGTCAAAGACCTGCCGGGTTTCGACACCCACCGAGCCACATCTGTCCGCACAGAGCGGCTCCCTCAGATGGGATCCGCACTGTTTCAGGAGGCCGACTCCCACTTGGTTCAGAAGGCTTCCCCGGCGTTTGAGGTTACGTCCTATCACCACATTTTATGGCATCAGAACCCAGCCCAAGCAGTTCTTTTTTTTTCTGCCCACAAGCTGTATTGTTGCTCAAGTGTGCTCCTTAGAACAATGAATATGTAACTCATTAGATGCCTTCAAGAAGAGGGAGACGTAAGGATTTAATTTCATTGACTGGCACAGATTGCAGAGACACCCAGAGATCCAGACACATGCGCGCACACACACACACACACACACACACACACCACACACACACGGCTTCAACTCCTACCTCCACATATTTATTGATAGATGGTGGGGTCTGTAGGCCATATGTAGACAAGCTGAACAGCAATGACCTTGGCAGGAGGATCCCCCCCCCTCACAGCTGTATTTAGGGGAAGAATTCTCTCTGTAGAGCTGCTGTAGGTTACATTGTTAATATGAAGTCAGCCGTCTTTTCTGTAGGAGGGACAGTGACCACTAACTCAGGAAACAGTGTCTTAACCGCAAACAAATAAGACAAACACCCAATGGTATCCTGTTGTGTTCTACTCAGCATCTTGCCTTAGCTTCATCACAGGTAGGTTAATCCCCACACTTCTTACCCGGACCTAAACAGTAGTAAGTACTTACAGCAAACACGTAGCACTTCCCATTCACCCGGCACTACTTCTACCCTTTTGCATGTCACAAATTTAATCTACAGTGGCGATTTGATTTTAACCGAAATTTGATGAGGTAGACATTGTTCTTACTAAGCCATACAGGTGATGCAGTCAGTAGTTCAATGGTTTGACTTCAGAGTCTGTGCCGGAGTGGTTAGCAGCCTTGCCTCTCGTGTTCTGCAGCATTCTAGAAAGGACTCAGAGGGTCGCAACTCACGTAACCATTTCCTGTTGAAGTCATATAGCTTCACTTGTCTGTCCGTGGATGATGGATCCTTGACACCAGCTAACCTGTATGGGCCCCAGTCCCTTATGAAAGAGAGTGTGTTCCTTCCCCGGGCCTAATAAGGCACAGCATATGAACATTCAACTTTTGTTATCAGCACCGTTTCCCAGACATCTAACCACTTTGGTTGTTATCTCCTGTAAGTGTTCCAGAACCTGCTCTACCAGGGATCCCACCTCAGTCCCCCTAGCTTCCCAAGGAAGAAAGGAAAAGACAGTTTTGTTCAGGGACAGACAGGGGACAAGAAACAGACCTTACCCAAGCTCCTAAAGTCATAAACCATTTTACCAGGAGAGCAAGACAGAAACCCTGAGCAGTGGATGCGAAGTCATTTCAATTCCCCAGGGAGAGAAATCTATATGGGCACATGACAGCGTTAGTGGCAAATCTCTTGGTCGCCCAGGGAACTATGCTGGTGGGAACCATGAACTCATGTACCTTAAGCAAATAAACAGATAAAGGGAAAAGCCACACCACAGCTCAGCCAGCTGCCGCACTATTGTGAAACCTCTCCAGTCTTTAGTTAAATGTTGTAAGATAATTGATGGTTACATTTTTTTTCTTGTTTCTTGTGGTATTGTGGTCTTCCCCCTCAGAGGAGAGTCATCCTTTCAAGTGGGATCCAACAACCTTCCTCAAAGGTTGGAAGTCAAAACTGAGCCAACACCACTTTGAAATGATAGTTAATGTCAGGTTGGCAGTGTTTGGGAATCCGAAGGTGTTTGCGTTAGCAGCTTCCTTGCTTGGTTCCATTATTTGACTTTTGTGTAAATAGCATGTCCATTCGGGTGGCGTTTTACATGGTTAGCACAGGGGCTGCACACAGCAGTCACTCAAAGAAAAGGACTTTCTCTTATTCGCTCTAGTAATTTCTGTTTCAGCATGGTTTGAAAATCTCCCAGTCCCACACTTCCTGTCTGGTTTAAGTTGTGTGTGGTATAAACATTAACATGGACAGCTTTCGTGGGGCTCACTTAGCGACTCTTGGAGGAGAATGACATCCCCAGTCTGGTGCGTGTCCCCTTGCTCACAGAATCAGATTGGGCTAGGTGGCACACAGGAGGGTCCACTGAGGACCTATTGAGCATATAACAGACTACTTCAGCTTGCCACACGTGTCACCTCATAGGTATTATGTCATCAGATGATACTGAAGAAGAAAGTAAGTTAAAGAAAGAATTAAAAATGAATATACCTTTAGATTCCCCAGGACCTCCCAGGGAGATTCCTGAATGTGTAAGATTGGAGACATAGCGGCAGGAGTCTCTTCGATCGCAGGCTCCTGAACCTGATTCCCTTGCTGCACTGGTCCCAAACATCTCAGGAGTCCTGTTCTACTACCACAAACACCAAGATTCGTCTATAAGTCCCCAAATTTCTTGCCTGGTTTTGACTCTGCTGTACTCTTTTCTACCCCTGGAATGGTCTTCTTTTGTTTTCTTTTGTATGAAATCAATTACTTTTTTCTCTTCCAAAATACAGTCTTTTTGCCAGGTGGTGGTAATGTATGCCTATAATCCCAGTACTTGGGAGGCAGGGGCAGGAGGATCTCTGTGAGTTTGAGGCCGGCAAGTTCCAAAACAGCCAGGACTACACAGAGAAACCCTGTTCCAAAAAACCAAACCAGCCAAATAAACAAAAATCCCCAGCTGTTTTTGCTCACTTTGGGGGGAATTTCATACAATGTATCTGATCGCAGTCACGCCCACACATACGTCTTCTCATACCAACTCCGAGATTTACCCCGCCCTCCTCACCACCCCGACTTCCGGCCTCTCTCGTTGCTAACTCACTGAGATCTGTGCAGCGCCCTTCTTAACCTGTAGCCCTGTTCCGCCCCGCTCTGCTCCACTGTCTGCTGCACTGGTCTGTGACGATCTCCCCTTCCCTGTGGTCACATCGCATTTGCTTTCTGGGGTCCCCTTCCTCACTCTCCCCCCACCTCCTGGTCTCTGACGTGGCACTGATGTGGGTCGTGTCGTGCTGGAGTTGAATAGCTTTGGTTTTCCCAGGGTGATCAGTCTAGTGCGGGGTGGGGGGTGTGGGGGGGGGGGGGAGGAGGAAGGCCAATTCGAGCAACTCACAGATCAAAATAGGCTCAGAATTTGATGATAGCTCTGCCCATAAATATCCTCTGCAGTGGATTTGCTATCCTTCGGCTTGCCCAGGTAGCTCATCTTTCCCTGTAATACAAATTACAATATCAATCACCTAGGAATAGTCATTTTAAAAATATTTATTTATTTTAATTTTTAAATAAGATTTTTTAAAGATATTTATTTATTTTAATTTTTACAACTATCAGTGTTTTGCCTCCACGTGTGTATGCGCACCACATGTGCCTGGGGCCTGAGGAAGCCAGAAGAGGGTATTGGATCCCCTGGGACTAGAGTAGCAGGCAAGACACTTAAACACATAAAATAAATATCAATAAACCTTTTTAAAAATACAGGAAAAATATTTTAAAAGCCTCCCCACAGCATGTTTTTAAGTTCAGTCATTTTAAAATTCAGATTTTTTAAAAAAAAATTGTTTTGTTTTGTTTGCTTGTTTGTTTTTGTTTTTCAAGACAGGGTTTCTCTGTGTAGCTTTGGAGCCAATCCTGAAACTCACTTTGTGGACCAGGCTGGCCTCGAACTCAAAAGAGTCACCTGCCTCTGAGTGCTGGGGTTAAATGTGTGCACCACTACTGCCAGGGCAGATTTCTGATGCTTAAGAAGGTACTCTATTTGCTCTAACAACATTGTGAGACCCTCAGATTCAGCTTCAGAGGGTCAGAAAAGAAGCTGGGTCTGCCCTTCCTGGCCACGTCCTGCTCTTCTTGCACTTGTCATTCTGTGACTTTGGTATCAAGACCCCTGATCTAGGATGTACTTGTTGGGGTGACTACTTGGGATTCATCTGTTAGGCCTATAGTTCCGGACAGTATTGTCTGGTGAATGAACATATCCCTGGCATAATAGTAAATTCAGTAGCACGAGGGACAAAGCCAGGTTTATATAGGGTCATTGATTACTATTGCCAAATGTTGACTTTTGGTTTTTTTTCGAGACAGGGTTTTCCTGTAGTTTCTAGAGCCTGTCCTGGAACTAGGTCTTGTAGACCAGGCTGGCCTCGAACTCAGAGATCCGCCTGCCTCTGCCTCCCGAGTGCTGGGCGACTTTTGGTTTTTTAACAGTCCGACATAGACCATACGTTTCGGTGGTTCAGCACTTATTTAGCAGGTGCAAAACCCCAAGCTTGACCCTCAGCACTGAAAAAAAAAATACTTGAGACTGCAATAGCAGAGTCAAAACAAAATATTTTTTTACAATTCAAACAAGCTGCTATATCTACAAGAAACATTTAGCTGTGTTCCACTTTACAGTATTGAAAAGGTGGGAGTATGAGTAATTCCTTTCAAACTATCAGCACTGTGTATATGGGATGGTGCATGCTTGAAGTTTGAGCTGGGACACATTGGGAGGATGATACCAAGAACGTTTAAGAGCGATATGCAAGGAATGACTTTCGGAACTGCGTCCCCATGCTCTCTCTCCTTCCTGAGTGGCTGGCACAGGGTGTTGGTACACAGCTGAAACTGTTTTTGTGGTTCTTCTTCCTCCTCCCCCAACCCCTTCTTCTAAAACTTACTGTTAAAGAAGGCAGGTCATTGATAAACTTACAAGTTTCCCCCTTTAGGTACTTTTTGTCAGCATTTATTGTAGCTTTTATTGGGTGGGAAAAAAGACTTCCCACAGAGAGCCAGAGGTGTTGTCATTAGCTGTCAACTAGCCGTGCATCCGTTTTCTCTGAAGACCACCGGACTCCATCACTAGGAATGAAACTAATGCTGACTAATAGCTTAGTAGCCATGGGCATGGTGCTCTTCCTCTCGCTGGGGCCAGGTCATGTGCACATCTCTGGAATAGAAGAGGAGGGCCCACAAAAGCCTTGGTTTAAAGCATGGGACCGGTTATTCTGCTTTTCATATCATACTGAATTCCATACATGTTCAAAGGTCCACTGGCACAGACACAATGGTGTCAGCAAACGTTTGCATGTAGAAGTCCTTCGGAGGTCACATGTTTTGGCTATTAAGTTTGATTCACAGACTTGAATGTTCAATCACTCCATCTGATATGACCAAAAGTGCTAACAACAAACCAAAGAAACAGATCAATGCTTTTCTATCCTTGTAGATAGAGAGATTCTCCCTGGTGTTATCTTTCTTTAACGTTGCTCATGTCAAATGAGGTGTCATTTTTTCCCACCCCTATGGTCCAATTCTGGAAATGATGTTGGCTGTTGTTTATGAACATGGGCATATTCAAAGTAATATCCCCTTGAAAATTTTAGTTCTTAAGCAAGTTTAATGGAGTTTCTCTACAAGCTCTGCTGGTGGGGCAAATTTATGATGATGTGGGCCCATCATGTAGTAAATCCTGAGACACTCGTTTCTCAGAAGTAGCAAAAAGAGCTCTTTTATAGTACGGCTTCTCCCTACGTCAGTGCGCTCTGTGCTGGACCACCAAGTTGGCATCATAGTGACATCTCTGTGTGCCCACACACCGGTCTCCTTAAGCAGCGGGCGATTCTTCCAAGCAAACTTCCCGAAAAAAAAATGAAACCCCGTTTTTCTCTTGTTTAGTTTTCAGGTTGAGCCATTTCCAAATCACTTTCCAGTCTCTCTCCACGAAACCACAACTGGTTAATGGAAACCTACAGCACTTGGTGAAGTGGGGGTACAATGACAGGCCCCTCAGTCTGTTTGCATCTCTGAATAAACAAGTCTTTTCGGAGGGCACTGCTGGTGGTTTGAGCCTTGGCAATCACTCGCCTCAAAAAACGTGTCTTGTGAGAGCAAGTGGTTCTTCCTGGGAGAATGAACACCTTTCAGAATGCTTTCTGTTTGTTTAGTTTCTTGATTATATGAAGTATATTAAAACCAGCCCAAGGCCTATTAACATAATTTTCATGCATGTTAGTTCTGGCAACACACTCTAGGCAGGAACTGTGTGATAAATGAGATAAATAATTTCGATGGAGCAGCGCAATAAAATAAACTTTTCCCATTTAAGAAAGCAAACCATGACCAGTGGTGTGCGTGGGCGTCCATTCACGGCAGGGTGGCATTTTGAGGGTGGCCTCTCTTCCTTAGAATGTTCTGGGGAGAAAGGACTGCTGTTTTATTCTTACAAGACCTAACTGTAGATTTATAATAAATTATGAACTGTAGCACCCTTTATTTAAGATTGATTGTCTAGCTTTGGGTGATGTGACATTTTCTTACCATTCTTCATGTCTGAATTTTAGCTCTTTTCTCAAAGAATAGCCATGGACAGTTAAAAGAGGTGAAATCTACCTACGTACACTTATATTGAGGAAGAAAAAGTTGGAGGTTGGGTGGATCCATTCTAACGCGTTAGGTACTAAGAGGCTTATATGAGCATACCCCATTTCTCAAAGTAAGTAATCCCAACCACTGACCCATCTCTCTGGCTCCATCTTCTGATAAAGTTTTTTTTTAATATTGATTTTTTTTCTTTTTTTAATTTAAAAATTACCTTTCATTTTATATACTGACCCCAGTTCCTCCTCTCTCCCCTTCTCCTGTCCCCACCTCTTCCCTTCCCATTCCCCATCCATTCCTCAGAAGGGGTAAGGCCTTCCTTGGGGAGTCAACAAGGTCTGGGATACCAATTTGAGGCAGAACCAAGCCTCTCCTGCCCCATATCAAGGCTGAGCAAGGTATCCCACCATAGGGAATGTTGAGCACCTAGTTTTTGACCAAGAAACCAAAATCGTACAATGAAAAAAAGAAAGCGTCTTCGACAAATGGTGCTGGCATCACTGGGTGTGGACAATGCAGAAGACTGCAAATGGATCCATATCTATTCCCATGTAAAAAACTCAAGTCCAAGAGGATCAATGACCTCAACATAAATCCAGTTACACTGGAACTGATAGAAGACAGAGTGGGAAGTAGCTTGGCTTTCTGATAATGTTCCAAGTGGTCGCTGTAAGTACTAAAATATAGGCAGTGTAAGCGTATCTCTTGAACTTGTTCCTTCTTGCGGAACTGAAACTGTACCCACTGAACAGCGGTTCTCCATTTCTTTTTATTCCTCAAATAATGACCAGCTAGAAGGAAAATTTAGCAACAGGTACAAAGTGTGAAATTTATTAATGAGATTTTAATTTTGTTGGATTTCAAATGTCTTTCTAGAGATGCCAGCATAATGATGCCGATAGCAATGAAGTTTGTATAAATGGAAGCCCCTGACCGTTGTTTCTAAATCAGTGAAAAATATTGGTTCACATCACCACCACATACTGTACATTCCAGTTTGTCTTGAGCTAACTTAGCTGTTATCAGAAGATTCTGGCTTAGCCACCTGCTATTGACAATTGCCTGGCGGAGTGAGTTTTGAATGGTGAGCACGATTTTTGGTTCTTCCTGAAGTATCCACAGAAACACAGATGAATTGTATGACACAATTATATCTCAATAAAGGTGTTCAGACACGTTTTAGAAAGCTTTGGATCCTGAACTATAAGGAAAAAGCTAACCAAACCAAACAGAGCAACTAGATTAGAAATAACAAGTGTCCATGGGCAAAAGATTAGAAGAAATCGGGGACACAGTGGTTCTGTGTGCGTGGAAGTAAAAGAAACCCGGACCCTTTTAGCATCTATGTAGATCGGGTGGTGGGGCTGGCACTGTAGTGACATTTCATTTGTATTTTAATAAGTAAAGCTTTCCTGAAGATCAGAGAGTAAGACAGTCCCACTTGTCAGCCTTACAGACCAGGCAGTGGTGGCACACACCTTTAATCCCAGTCATAGAAACCCAGGTGGTGCACGCCTTTAACCCCAGCCCTACAGAGGATTTATAAAACAGGAGGAGACGGCTCTCAGTCACAGTCTCATTCTGAGATTCCTGGAGGCAGGATCACCATTTTGAACTGAGGTACAGGTTAGAGCCATGGCTGGCTGTTTTGCTTTTTGGATCTTCAGGTTAGCTTCATTTATTAAAATACAAATAAAATGCCACTGCAGAGCACATTGAGAAAGAAGAAGAAACCACACAGGTGAGTGTGATGACTGCTGCTGGCATCCGGAGTTTGTACGCCCAGGTGGCACTGATGCAGACAGCAAAGTCAAATGACTATAGCAGTATAGCCACGGAGAGCTCTTACAGAGATAGAGGAGGCTGTATTCTGAATAAGGAACCATGCCGAAGAGAAGGAGAGAGATGAATGGATTAGTGGAGAACACAGAGCCAGGGAATAATTGAGAAATATTTTCCTGGTTTCTTGCCTTCTATGGGTACTCTAATTTAAGCATGCACATCTAAAGACTCAAAGTTGCCATCCACATATGAGCAAGATCATACAGTGTTCATCTTTCTGCTTCTGGGTCACCCCACTCAAAGTGATTATCTCCAGCTCCAATCACTTACCTGTGAACTTCATAATTTTGTTTTCTGTACAGCTAAATAATATTCCGTTGTAAACGCAAACCACATTTCCATTATCCATTCATCTAGGCTACATCTACTTCCTGGCTCTTATGACTAAAACAGCAATGAACATGGATGAGCAAATACCTCTGTAGCAAGGTCATTTGGGAACATGACCATGAGTGGATCGTCTTAGTTACTATTCTGTTGTTATAAAGAAACACCATGATCAAGGCAACTTATGAAAGAAAGCCTTTCACTGGCCACTTGCTTACACAATAAGGAACGAAGTTCCATCTTGTTTCCAGGTAGCTCGCTGACTGCTCAGGCTGCAACTTCCTCACTTCCACCTGACTGAGAAAGCATCCTTTGCAGAGCTCACATCTAGCAGAGCCATTTGCCTCTTTTATCACTTGATAATACAGAGCTGTTTTAGAATATTCAAAACCTATCAATAATTATCTGGATGCTTCAGATCAGAAACACAAGATGCTAAATTCTCATGGGGTGACATTTTCTGGAGGCTACCAGAATAATTCTCTACTTTATCATTGATAGTTCAAGCTCAGAACATAAAGGTTTGAAGTACAAGTGGGAGGAGCCACATGTCACTCAAAACTCAGACTTGTTTATGTCCGGCCGTGGAGGGGACAATACTATCTTATTCTGATTTGAGCTAGTTGTGAGTCATTGATAGGGGCAAAAATCACTCTTTTTAGGGTAAAAAACAAAAGAAAACAACCCAATGGCTACCCATTGAGGTCTCAGAGCAACCTCTGGTTCTATTCCTATGGCTGCCTGCTTCTCATGAGGATGGAAATCATTTAGTTCTCAGGCCAAACATAACATTCTTTTTATTACTCCTTTGAAGTGAAACCTTATTCTTTGTGTATTTTTATAAAAATACAGGACCTCAAAGAGGAAGTCTCACATTAAGTGAAACCTGAGACTACCGACTATTGATCACAATATGTAGGTGTCCAGATGAGGGTTTAGTGGGAAAGCCTGCTGAAAGTCTGGTGACTTCAATGGAGAACTGATAAGAAGGAAAAAATTTTCAAAGGGGCCTCTCACTGCCCATGCTGCCTAAAGCGTATACTAGTTGATCTACTCATCTTTGGAGCTTAACATTGAATGTTGAGATCGTGGGGGGGGGGGGGGAGGAGGAACATTTTCTATTATCCTATTATTCATATAAATGTTCCCTTTCTACCAGAGAAAGACAAATCAATTTATGTTAAGAATACAGTGACTTTAGAGCCTGAAGTCTTCATCATTTTAGTGTGTAACTTACGTTACTGAGGAAATATTTTACATTTTTGTACCAAATCTTTGAATATGTGTGTTTTTGTTTGCATGACACACATGAAGTATACAGTAGTTACAGGTAGCATGTGCTACTCTATGGTGCAATCCAGCCCGTAATGGACTTCCGCATTTCTTTCTGTTTGATATATTATTTGTTTTATTAAACACTAATTTAAAAAAATAGCTATGCTCAACCGGAGCAGTTTAATTTACATTGTGATGGGGATCTTAAATCCAGCCATATTTTTTTTTTTTTATTGAGAGTTCTAAGAATTCAGAACACAATTTTTGTACTGCCAGATTCTAAAGCAACCCTGGGTACAATCAGCAGTAACCAGATGAGCACAAACACAGATGAGGAAGGTACTTATTGGGAAAGTCGGTGCTTTAGGTCACCTAGGCAAAGCCTAGGGGTTGTCTACAATCCTCTAGCTGACATGCGCATTCTGTCTGCCCTGTTTGATCCGCTCCCTTGGGTGGGAGCGAGTTGGTTCTGGAAATCCTTTTAAGTTGGTGGAGAACATCTGGCTGGGAGAGCCATGGTGCTGCCATTTAAATCACCATATCAACGTATGCACTGACAGACTTTAACACCATCCTCCTAGCCTTGATGTGGAGAAAAGACCTGAGCTGGTTCTGGGTCCTCTGAGATGGTAAGATCAGTTACGTTCACTCAAACTTTTAATCTAGGTGTCGGGCACCTTGCTGGGGTATGCTTTGTGGGCTGAAGTGTGCTCAGAGCCCAAACTCAGCCAGTTTGAAAGTATGTGCAGAAATTTACAAGTATTGAAAGAGGAGTTGCTGAAAATGTTTGTTTGGAGGTGCTTCTCCCTCACGTACTGCATTGTACTCTGACGTGGTGTTTCTGCAGGTTCGTGCGTCCTTCAGGGGATTCTGAATTATGTGATCTCAGAAACTAAGCAGGGTTGGGCCCGGTTAGGACTTGTATAGGAGAACAAATAAAATAAAGCCAACGGAGGAGGCATTTCCAGATGATTCTTTGCAATGCCTGAGAATATCTAAGTACTTGTTGGAAAGGAGGAGGCTGAGGAGCTAACCAGAAGGGGCACCAATCCTTGTTCTTGGAGAACATAACTCACAAATGGCATGGGTGTGTTCCCATATTCTTTAAAACCAAGTGTTGAAATACTGGCCCTTCCTGCCCCAGAATGTTTCCATGTTTCCACCTCTGAAATACTCTGTGCATGGAGGTTCAATCCAGTGCCCAATGTCATGAAGAACTCAACTGTAGGTTTGTCTCATGGTCCTTGCAAAAAGAGCAAAAGAGGGGCAATTCTACTTCAAAGAGAGTGCTCCCCAATCCTTATTTTAATTTGAACAGACAAGAGAAGGCTCCGAGAAGGTTTAATAATAGGGTATTTGGCCCCGCTCGCTCCTGTCTTTGAATTTGTTAGCAGTTGTGGAGAGGACTGATCTTCAGTGAGTGTCCCTAACACTTGCTCTTCCATTAGTGTTCTAACTTTCTAGAATTTCTGAAAGAATTGAAGCATCTGGGTGAATTAATTATAGTCGTTTTAGATTAGTTGGTCCTTTTTTTAAAAAAAAATTAAGATGAAAATTTTGGGAAAATGTGTAAAATAAGGCAGCGGACTGGAGGGAAATCCTTCACTGGGCAAGGCAAGCTGCAGAGAGAATATGTCTGCGTCAAAGCTGAGCTGGCTTTTCCCTTTGTGCTTTGGCCTGTGGATGAACTGTGCCATCTTCCAAAGCTAAGGCAAAAAGAAAACTTCACTGATAGCTCTGCCGGGGAGTTGTAAGTGCTCTCCTTTCGTTAAATTCATGTTTTTAATTTCCTGGTGAGGAAGTTTAAGAGGATAAAATAATTTTATAGCTAACGTATAAAAACAGGAAGGGATCCATTAAGCAATCCCTCAGACTTTAATGTACACACAGATCTCTGGGGAATCTTGTTAAAATGCAAATGTAATGGGGCTGAAGTGAGGTAGAGTTTCAACTTCTCTGTCAAGCCTCGGGTGATGTTCATCCTGCTGGTGTGGTACCACACTCTGAGTGCTAAGGTACTGAAAATGTGCAAGAAACAAAGAAAAGGGACTGGAGTTTTGATTGACAGCATTCCCTTCTTTCAGCTCCAAGTCTTGTCTCTCTAGTTAAACCACACCGAATGTTTGATTTCCAAGCTTTGCGTCGTTTGTATATGTATTCGATAACTTTGGGAAGTTTGATATAATTCTTGGGGCATTAGTGGAATGCCACCATTTCACAACTTTAGTTTATACCACGATGGGAGTCTGCCATCCCAAAACATAATACGAGGTCATGTAAGTTTCAAATCACGATATCTATTTTTTTCCCCTGTACATTCCCTCCGCCTTTGAAATGCACATAAAAATCACAGAAGTAAGTGTGTCACGACCCACACTTCACAGGACTTCTGGTAAAGAAGAGGGCAGTTGCCACGTTTGGATTCTTTAACCAATTCCTTTAATCCAGTTCTTTCATCTTGGAGGTCGCACAGAGAATTTGATTTTACCCAACCTTCTCACAACCAAAGACGACACAGAAAACAACTGGCGTAAGTGCCCCAGCCACAGCAGTTTGTTATCCCTTCCTTCTCCACTGTGTGTAACCATCTAAGCTCTCCGGGTAGAAGCTCGTCTCTTTGTAACGCCATGAGTTCGCACGTAGGAGGCGCATTTTCCATGGTGACCCCATGTGGTCTGCACACTCTCTGTGCTCTTCATGGAGAGGCTGGCGTTGAGGGGCCAGCTGTCAACTTTGATTTATATTCAGATCATTAAGTAATTCAAAAGTACCTAAGAATGTTTTGGATTAAAATTTCCAGACTGGGGAGAAGGAAGCAAGGGTGGGAGGAAGTGGGAGCCATGCAGGTCTTTAGTCAGGCCTGACTACCGTTCTTACTCTGAGGAAAAGGTGGGACGGAGGAGGGATGCGGAGGAAAGTCAACTGAACAGTGTTGGAAACGAGTTCACTGGAAACTGAAAGCTGCAGAAACCGAGCCATTTTACCTATAACACAGCGATGAAGGCGGCACTCAGTTCTCGCTCCGAGGGTCACAGCACATAAAAAGATCTATCAGTTCTCTGTCTTCGCAAGGGAAATGTTTACAAATATAGATCTGGAAGATTAGTCTTTCCTCACAGATCTCAACAACTTTCATTTCATTTCTTTTAAAAGTCAAATAGTGTGGAGGTAATAGAGTGCTTTTTTTATTATTATTTTTTTTAATGGCAAAAGTTACTGTGTAAGATTCATTAGTGTGGAGTGCCGGGCTAGAGCTAGTAGTGAAATTTCTTAATCTTTCCAAGTAAAATCTAGTTTCCCCATAACTGAAAAATATAAATGGCACACACTAATCTGCACTTTGTAATTTGTTCTTTCTTCTTTTGAAGTTCTTTATTAGCTGTGCCCTCTA
This sequence comes from Arvicola amphibius, assembly GCF_903992535.2. Classification (NCBI taxonomy): domain Eukaryota; kingdom Metazoa; phylum Chordata; class Mammalia; order Rodentia; family Cricetidae; genus Arvicola; species Arvicola amphibius. Next base: position 38,795,879 of record NC_052060.1, on the reverse strand, counting down.
CCACCGGATCACTACTGAGACCCATTCTAAATGGGTGTGAATTTACCCTGGTGCCAGCCTGTCTTAACCCTGGTTAAATGTGTGCCAACTGTTTCACAATGAACCTTTACTTTCTCTTTTATGACCTGTTGTAAAAGCTGCTCCGAGAGCCAGTGAATGGAGCTGGCTTGTGTATTATATCCACAGTCTTGAACGTCTGCTCCGGAGCCACAAGGATGCTGCCTGCTGATCCACATTTCTCTATGCGCGTTGCCCTCTCTGAATAAATACTACCAGAGTATTCTCTCACACTTCTGAAAGCCAGACTCCCAACTCGAGGAGTCGGCAGAGCCTTTTCCCTCTGCCTTACTCTTCTTTACCCTCTTCACCTTCTTCTCTGTCCCCCGCCCCTCTCAAAAGAAAATGAACAGCAAAAAGAGAGAATCCATCAGTCAGTCTTCATCTTCTATGTCTCCTCTGTCATGCGTGCTGAGGAGGAAGCTGATATTTTTATAAAAATGGCAGATGTGACTGGGAGTGGCTCACCTTTTCATCAGAAGTCACAGTGATCTAAAACGACAGTCAGCCAGGTGAAACCCAACAATTTCACAACTTATTTTCTCAAGGGAAACACTAATTTAATTCCCAGTTTATAACTTGACTAAAGTGTGTGTGTGTGTGTGTGTGTGTGTGCACGTGCTCGTGTGTGTGCATGCGTGCACATGTACACACACATGCTTTCATGTGTGGACAGAGGGCATATGCACAAATGTGTATATGTGTGTGCATGTTGTGTGCATGCACATGCACGCTTGTGTGTGGTGTGTGTGTATGTGTATGTTTGTCTTCATGTGTGAGCACATCGTGTGTGTGTGTGTTCATGCCTGTGTGTATGTGACTGTGTGTTGGAATTAGCCATAGACTGTGCACTTTTCTGTTGGTAGTAAAAGTGTGTCAAGAGCTAAACACTAGTGTTATGAAATCTAGAATAACTTGTGCCGACAATAGAAATATTGAGAAAGGAAAGCCAAGAAATAGACTCAAATAATATCTGAAAATATCAAAAGCAGAGTGTGTTGAACTCATTTTACTGACAAAAGAGGTAAAATATGAGGACATAAAATAAAGGAGCTAAATTTTGGGGAGAAAGTGGATTCTAACATCTAGCAAATCAAGATCAGCGTAAATGTCATTTACTCCCAAGAGACACCTTCTGGAAAATGTCCCACATTGGTTCTTCTTGAAGAGAACTGTCTGTAAATAAAGTTTGTGACTTTCAGGCTTAGACTCCCAGGGTCTTTTTCTTAGCGCATGGAATAGATTTTCTGCATGACACATTCCAAACTATGACTCTAGCTCATTATGCGAGCTCATTGATCTCTTTAGATTTCTCTAGAGCAGTAACATACTTTATCATCAAAAGGGAGTCAGGACTTATTTATTGGAGAGACATGTAAACAAAGAAGGAGTAAGCTAGGAACTGCATGCACACGTTTTTCCTGCTAAAGCAATGGAGAGGCCACCCAAGCAGGGAGCCAGGGGCCCGGACCATGCTGCCCACTTGGTCTCCTCTCAAGGTGCAGAAAGTCTGCAGTGGGAATCTTCTCTATTTACCTCGAGAGTTTGGCTGTCATGGAAGTGGAAGGTGAGGGGCCATTTGTTCACATCTGTGTAACACCACCAAGCAGCAAAGGGCAAAGTGTGTGCTCTCTCACTCAGGAAGACACGCCTGCTACTTCACACTTGGGAGCAAGCCGGGTGTCTTGAAGCCAGGGGGAGCAAGCATCAGGGTGGGGCACATGGGCCTCAACACAGATGCTGCCGAGTGACTCTTCCCATGCTGGTGTGTTTATCATCAAGAAGCTACTGTACCCTGGCTCTGAATTCAGCCAGGTCATTTCCAGTGGCTTTGTGGGGAAGGAAAGTAAAAAATATATATATATATATATATATATAATAAAATAAAAAAGAACAATAACAGTATCGGTGACCCTGGGGGAAAAGCGAGTCAAAGGCTCTGGTTTTTGTCATCCATGAAATGTTGAGAGGAGCTTCCAGAGTCTCGAAGCAGAGCACACTCTCTGGAGGTTTGCTGGTAGAGACATTTAGGTCGGTGTTACCTTCTTTCTTAAGCATCACCCTTTATTGCAACTGATAGCATCGCAGGATCCTTCTCAAACATTTCACTTCACCCAGTGGCTGGACTTTGCCTTTGGGTCTGTTTGACATACCCCAGGCACATTACAACATTGTGGCTTTCCTTGGTCGGAGAGTTGAGCGGTCAAGACTCAGGAAAGCCCAGAACAATACGAGAAGAAACAATGGTTTAGAGGCACAGGTATAGTCTCAACCATGTTGCTATCTTCTGCGGCTAGATCGTGTAGTGGATTCATAGGTAGGGACAGATCTCTCTCTCAGCGTTTTGGTCTTTTCAGAATTCCAAGTGCCTGGAATACTTTTGAAATGTGGTTGATATTCAGCGGCTGTTTTCTGAATGAATAAATGAATGAAAAAATGGCTATGGTTATATCATCGAGGTTAATTCCTATTTTGTACCTAGAGAGAATTTATTTTGAAACTTTGAGTTTCTCTTTTGAAGTAGAATGTTGAAGTCTGTTGCTACTGAATCTGTCAAGGCCACCAAATTTGTAGCAAATAAGAGTTAAGAAGAAAACCTCAGAAATGTGGTTTAAAAGAAAACATTTTGTTTTTGAGATCCAGAGAATAGTATTATGAACATCTTTTTCCATTAGTAAAACCTCACCGACTCCTTGTGTGTCCCTGAAATGAATGGGGTTTTCAGGTACCAATGATACAAATGTACTTTAAAATCACCTGCTTCTGCCACATTCTATGTTTCAAAGCAATGGTTCTCAAATTAGCGTGTGCACCAGAATTTCTTAGAAGAATTTGAACCCCAGGTTGCTAGATCCCACTTTCTGCATGTCTGGACAGGAGGGTCACAGATCTCACAGATTCCCAGGCAATGCCACCGGTCCACAGGCTCCACTTTGAGAATCACTGTTCCAGGACATAATTTCTTGAGATAAACGCAACTTTTATTGTTTGGGTTACTTCTTCCTAAATGCCCTCTGAAAGACGCAGGTCTTACGAGTCACTGTATTCTAACCACTAAGCCTTATAAAACGTATGAGGCAGGTACTATTATCATGCCCCTTCGGAGGAGGAGAGAATTTGAAGGCTAAGTGGGAAGATCCAGCTCGTAGATCCAGGCAGTGTGGTCTCAGATTCTTAACCACGAAATTATACCAACGTTTACAAAAACAACTGAGTAAGGTCTTCTGAACCATGTGGTTTTGAACCAAAGTGCAGAAAAAGTCTGTCTCGTTGATGGGAAAACCAAGTGCTGGGATCGGAAAGCTGGATGGCTCTTGAAATGTTCCAACTCTTTATTGTGGCTCAAGGCAGAGGGAACCACCCCTCTTCTGAGGGCACAGAAAATGACGGCAAACAACCTGGAGACTCCTTCATCGGCAGGGAATTGATAACTGTATTTTATAAATAAGGGTCTAGCCAATCAATGCTTGAAACACAGATGCAAAAGAAAAATAATACCAAGGTGTGTTGAGTAATATGTTTAAAACTGTTTATCAGTTTGCATATACATAAATCCTCTCAGAGGCTGTCATTGTGCGTTGCGGGAGAGGACTGTGTGTTCGGGAAGAATGAAGGGAAATGTGTCTTTTCTTTTTCCTTCCACAGTTTTTCAGTTTTGAATATTAAATCATTAGCACATAAGTGTTAGTGATAGATTTACTGGGACTATCCTGTGGGGTTCTTTCCCCATCATTCCTAGTGTCTCAGAGGTCTCTTCGACTTACCTCCTGTGAAGCCATCTTTTCTCAGGGAGCTACACAACAGGCTTGTATAGTGTTATCATGGGATGCACAGTTAGTACGGTGCTCCAGTGATTTCGCACTTACTTTTGCATGGATATGACTAAATACAACAATGTGGAGGAAATGAGAAGGGTAATTTTGCTTTGGAAACAAAAGTTGCTTTAGTCATAATGGTATCCTACGTTAATAGAGAACTTTATAGTTTATAAACTCTTTTCACATGCGTGAAGTCATACATCCCTCACAACAGTTCTGCGAGGTAGCTATTATCTTTGCCATTTAATAGATGTGAAGACTGAGGTTCAAAGGGCTCCAGCTCTTGGTAGGAGGTCACAAGCTAGTCCACAGTGGAGCCTGGACTGGTACCCAAGTGCTGTACCTCTAAAGCCCAGGAAATGTTCCTCTCATCTTTTTGGAAATTATAAAAGGAGATTAACCAATATGCTTTTTAAAAGATCAAAATGTCCACAATGTCACAACTGCCACAGCCACACCAGGAATATTCCACACACCTACACTCCTGGGTTTGTCTGTGTCCCTTCAGCTCTTGTTACCGCTGTTGCAGTCACGACACATGTGCCGTAGTGACCCCTGTTTTTTCCCACTTGGTTCGGCAGTCCTGAAGCATTTTCCAAGTTGCAACACAGTTTTCATAATTAGTAACTTAATGCGTTTATATTCCCTTAAGAACCATTTTACATCTGCTACTGTTTAACACGGATTCGTTTGATTCATTCATTCATTTAAGAAATAATTGCGAAGACTCTTCTTTCTATAGGCACGACCTTACACCAAAGGCTGAGGACCTGCCAATGATGGACAGACACACTGAATGGCCTGCAGGGAAGGAGGCAGGACTTGGGGAGCCAGGCAAACCTTCCAAGAGGAAGCATGTGTGGAGACGTTTGAATGTTCCTCAAAGCAGCAGCATGCCCACAAACACCTTTGTGTCTACAGTCCTCATATACTTCCAATAAAGATCTTTAAAATACAAAATACAAAAGCTAGGCATGGTGGCTTAGGCCTCTAATATCATTTATGCAGTGACTGAGGCAGGAGGATTGCAAGCTGAGGCTAAGCCCAGGCTCCAGAGCGAGTGCAACGCTAGCCTGGGTAAGTCCATGAAATCCCAGCTCAAAACAGAAAGTAGAACACTGGAAGCAGAAAGCCGATCTAGAAGGTGACTGGTAGCAGAGTGCCTGTCTAATGTGAGTTAGGCCTTGGGTTCAATCCCCAGTGCTACAAAAAACAAGGACCCAAGGTGAATTCCATCCTTATGGCTTAAGGTGTTTGCATTCCTCTACGCAGCTACTGGACGCACTGCTTCCTTAGAGCTGTCACACGTAGCGCTTTGTTGAACATGAATGTGACTATTACACCTGGAAAATGACATCCTTTTGTGGTTGCAATTTGCATATTTTTTGTTTCGTATGTCATGATAGTCATACTTCCCATGGACTTCTTTATTAATTGTATTTATTTTTTAAATTATTCTCTGAAAATTTCACATGATAGTTTTATCTTCTTTCTTCTCCCCAACCCCTGTCAGAGCCTCCCCACTTCCTAGAGGCCCAGCTTCCCACTCCTCCATTGCTGGTGGGAATGCAAACTTGTACAACCACTCTGGAAATCAGTATGGTGGCTTCTCAGAAAATTGGCAATCAACCTACCTCAGGACCCAGCAATACCACTCTTCGGCATATACCCAAAAGATGTTCAGTCATACTGCAAGGGCATTTGTTCAGTTATGTTCATAGCAACGTAATTTATGTAATAAATTTTTGTAATAGCCAGAACCCGGGAACAACCTAGATGCCCCTCAACTGAAGAATGGATAAAGAAAATGTGGTACATTTACACTATGGAGTACTACTCAGCAGTTAAAAAAAAATTAACAACAAAAACCCCACAAAAACAAAAGCAAAAGCAAACAGCCACTATCAGCATGGAGGCTGATTTGTATTGGCCAGCTAATCCTGAGTATGGTCCTACTGCAGTGGGTTTGATTTATTGATTTAACCCAGCTGATTTTTCCTCTCCCATTTTTGAATAGCTTCATGGGGCGGGGTGGGACTTTGCGCCCACTTCCCCTCCTCCATGCTGCGATTTTGTCTGGCTTGAGTCTTGAAGAGTAACAGACAGGGCTCTATTTGGATTCTTCCTCATGCAGCCATCCAGCTGGACCGGCACCAGTGGCTAAAGATGCTGTCTTTTCTCCAGTGTCTGTTTTTGGCCTCTTTGTCAAGAAGCTGGTGTCTGTAAGTGTGCCTTTCGTTTGTCTGGGTTGCGTATGCTTTTTTCCCTGCCTAATCACATTTTAAGGTCTGAATATTTTCTTACTCTTCATATATTTTGGGACAATTTCAATATCATTCAAAAACTGATTACAGCTAGGTTTTTATATTCTAGATATGGCACAGATAAATCTGTCCATTTCATTCTACTCCTCTCTTTATTTTCCTGTTTATAGTTGAAGCTTTCTTTCAAAGAAAGCTGCGATTCTGTTACATAATTTTATTTTCCTTCTCCAACCCAGGAAGTTACTGTACTTCTAGATGTTTAATTATCAGATCCTCTATGCTAGGCTTGTCTGTTTGTTTTGCTTTGTTTGGCTGCTCGGTAGCAGACACTTGCTTAGCCCTAGTTAGGCCTTGGGTTCAATCCCCACCCAGTTTTCCCCTTCAGTTCTAAACAGATTTGGAACGTGTTTGAGTTTTGGGTAAGATAGAGACTGAAGTTCACCTCCCCCTCCCAATTTCTACCCAGATCTTGGAACACTATTTGTAAAAATGTTTTCATTTCCACATCGCATACCACATTCTTTTATTTTTTTTTTTTTTGGTTTTTTCGAGACAGGGTTTCTCTGTGGCTTTAGAGCCTGTCCTGGAACTAGCTCTTGTAGACCAGGCTGGTCTCGAACTCACAGAGATCCGCCTGCCTCTGCCTCCCGAGTGCTGGGATTAAAGGCGTGCGCCACCATCGCCCAGCTCGCATACCACATTCATACACAAGAAAGCTTCTATATGGTTTGAATAGTGTGTATGTCTTTTTTTTTAACTTAAATTCTTACTTCATAGCCCAAGCTGGCTCTGGATTTGGGATCCTCCTGCCTCAGCCTCTCAGGTGCTGGGTTACAGGCATGTGGCACAGCTTGAACGTGACTTGGCACTGAGCTGAGTTTTCAGTATTCTCTACTTTTCTTTCCAACACACTTCCAAATAGTGTCCCTCACAGCACCGCACACAGTTTAACCCACGGGTTTAGCAGATGAATCACATTTTAATTTTGTTGGACCTTAGAATGCCTCTTGCTGGGTTTTTGATCGACTTTATATTTAAGGTATACTTGATTTTGGTGAAGAATCAGACATCATTTTTATGTCTAAAATTTCCATTTGGGTGAAGAAAGGTTTCTTCTACCTAACTAATATGCCATCTTTCAATGTCTAAGGCAGTGATTCTCAACCTTCCTAAGCTGATACAGTTCCTCATGTTGTACTGGCCCTCAGACGTAAAGTTATTTTCATTGCTATTTCATAACTGTAATTTTGCTACTGTTATGAATCCTAATGGAAATATCGGATATGTGACCTACCCAATATGCAACCCCTGTGGGGGGTCAAGACCCACAGGTTGAGAACTGCCGGTCTAAGTAAGGCCGTCTGTTTCCACTTTGGTAGTTATTTAACAAAAACTTGATTAAACATTAAGTGGTTAGTTCTGGCCCATGGAAACAGTAGCGAGAGAGACAAGACTGTGAAAGTAAGTAGCTTTTAAGTGAATTTCTTTGGCCTCTCTATGTATACAACCATATGGCCTTCGGAAAGACAGTTGGCCCTGTCCGTGACTCACTCATCTGAGGATACGCCCTACTGCAGATTAGAAAGCTTTTGGGAGAAACCTGCACGTTTACAAATATGTATAGATAGTTCATCATCATCCTCTAGAGAGTAGAGTACAATAACTTAGACAGCATTTACATTGTATTAGGGGTTATACGTTTAGAGATTTTTTTTTTTTTCTTTTTTTGGTTTTTTTGAGACAGGGTTTCTCTGCAGCTTTAGAGCCTGTCCTGGAGCTAGCTCTTGTAGACCAGGCTGGTCTCGAACTCACAGAGATCCGCCTGCCTCTGCCTCCCAAGTGCTGGGATTAAAGGTGTGCACCACCACCGCCAGGCTAGAGATGATTTTAAACACATAAGGAGCTGTGCATCTATAAAACACAAGTGCATTTGATGATTTGAGTCCAGAGCTACCGAGTGTCATTATGTAGTCTCTTTCTGATAGCGATATGTGATTAATCATTTCTTAGGATGGTGTACCCAAGAAGCACCCATACCAGGATTGGCATCAGGGCTCATGGCAGTGCTAAGGCCACCTCCATGTGCTGTGCATTCAACATAGTTTGGCCTGCTGGTGCCGTCCTGATGCACAGGTTGGCCCTGGGCACTGTGCATGGACTTTCCTATACTCACTTCTCAGAGTCCATTCCCAAATGCCTTGAAGTGGTATCACATTCACAAAGTTATCTAGAAGACATCCACACAGGGCGGTTTTCAAATAAGAGAAATAAAATGCGAATCAGCGGAGGGCAGAAGTGTGGGCGGTTACAAAGAAATCGCCGTGTTATCACTGAGAACAAAGGACTTTGTTTACTGTGTAGCTGGGCAAAATGCTTCCTGCTTGGGTTAGCTTGAGTAAAATCTGCTGAACATTCTTGTCTGGATGGATGCATTTGACAAGAAAAAAGAGATCATGTGTGTGTGGTGGTTTTTAATGTTTTTTTTTTTGTGTGTGTGTGTGTGACATTCGTGAGCCTACTGCTGGACTTCTGGGTAATGAGCCAAAGACTTAAAATAAATGTCACAAACACAAAATAGAAGAATGAAGGAACAAACCAATGGAAGAAAACAGAGTTTTCAGCTCTCAATACATATGTAGCAATAGGCTTACATTAGCCTGGGCTGGTTTTGAACTCATGAAGTAGCTCAGGCCGGCCTTGACTGTCATCTTTCCTTAATCACAGTAGCATTAGAATTACAGGTGTATGCCACCCTGCCCAGCTGAGATTGCCTTGTTTTTAGTGTAGTGTTGCCGCTTATGGTTTTGTGACTCAGTAACTGTTATCATAAAGAGAACGTGCCACCTAAGACTGTCACAGAGAGTGTGTTAGCATAAAGAGCCGGGAAGTCATCTCTTCCACATGGCATAGACTGTCAACTCCTACTACCATAATTTGTCCTAACAGTTACTACAACCATGTTTCAGATTAGCCACTTACTCAAAATGTTCGCAGTGGCGAGCGTACCCCCGCCTCTCAGGCCGTGCCTTCATGAGGAAGCTGTTGGGACGTCTGGTTAACCTACAATTTAGACTCAACAGTTTACTGTTAGAATTGAAAGAGCAGTCCGTCTTCCATTCCTTTATATTTATGAGGCTTAATTCCAGTTTCTGTTTGGACTTGCACATGACCGTCTTCATCTGAATGATTGCCATGCAGAATCATGCTGTTTCTAACCCTTTCCATCCATGCTTCTCAAGTGTCACGTACCTCCCCTCAGTCTAGCTCCCAGGGAACTGGGTGGGAACCGGCAGAATCTCTCAGGTTTCAAGTTAAAAAAAAAAATACCTACAGGCGTATTGCTAAGGTGACGCCCGACAAATTAGTGGCAAGGTTGGCATATGCTAATAGTGACTCAAGAATCAGGCAGCCTTTCTCCGAGGCAGCTCAGAAAGTAACTCATTTCTTCCATGAAGATGGAGGTGAAGAGCCAGGCTCTGGGGCAGAAATATTTATATTCAAACTGCCAAGCCATTTACAAGACAGTGGGATATTGGGAAGTTACTCAGGCATTCTCAGGTTCAAGGTTTTTCTTCTGTAATCAGAGAGGATAATTTGCTTTTATAGCGTTTTGAGTTTTTGTTTTTGTTTTTTAAAGAAAAAAAAAAACCAAGTAGGTGATGGGTGAAGAATCGGTTAACCCATAGGAAATGATCAACGATTGTGGTCGGTTTTTGTTCTTTGAGTTTCCCTTTTTCAGCTCACCTTTATTTCTGGCATCATTTTACACAAGGACCCTTGCTTAAACACTTTGTTTATAACTGTAGAACTTCTTATAAATAACTCTGTAAAAGCTGCTCTGGTTTGAAACACGGGCACGACGGCTTCCATCTGAATGCTGTTCCTTCGGCTGCCCTTGTGGTCTGGAAAATAGAGGGCTGTATCATTTCATTCTGTGTGCTGTGAGGAGGGAACGAGGGGGCGAGGAGCACCCATGCGAAGACTACTGTGATTTCTGGAACTCAGTAGCCCAGAATCATGTGTCTCTGTGGACCCCTCACAGCGAGAGGCTGGGGAAGGGTGTCCTGAGTCACAGACAAAGTCTCACTCTCAGTGGCCTGGAATAACAGACATTTGCTTTCCACACGGTAATCCCGTGAGCTGGATGGTTAAATGTAAACCATATACACTTTCTGTACAGTCAACTTGCCAGCAAGATGCTCTTGAAGACTGTGGGGGTCACTGTTTGGATTTGATTTTTTTTTCTCTTCCTCTCCTCTTCTCCTTCTCTTCCTCATTCTCCCCTTCCTTTCCTCCCCTCTTCATCGCCTCCTCTTTCTCTTCTCCTCTTTTCCTCCTTCTCTTCTCCTCCTATTGTCTTCTTCCTCCTCTTTTTTTGTAAGGTTAGTTTTTAAACTTCATAATGCATTTTGATAATATTCACCTCCTCCCCAAGTTCTTGCAAATCTACCCCGTTTCTCCAAATGTCTTAGCTACTTTTCCATGGCTGTGATAAGACACTACAGTGAAGGCAACTTATGGAAGGAGGAATCTACTTGGGGCTCATAGTTTCGGAAGGTGAGTCCAGGACCATCATGGCAGGGAGCATGGCAGCAGGAAGGCAGATATGGTGCTGGGCCAGTAGGTGAGATCTCATCTTGAGATCACAGTCACAAGGTAGAGAGGTAACTGGGAATAGAGTGGGCCATTGAGACCTCAGAGACCATTGCCAGTGACACACCTCTTTCAACAAGACTGCATGCCCTAATCCTGTCCAAATAGTTCTAGTAACAGGGGACCAAGTATTCAAACAGATGAGCATATGGGGACCATTAGCATTCAAACCACCACACTAACCTACCCAACTTTGTGTCCCCATTCTCTTTTTTAATAGCCACCAAGTCCAATTGGTTCTACCCATATATTCTTGGATGTTTGACTTTCCATCGGTGCAAGCTTAACATGCCAAAGGCAACACTCTTACAGAAAGCCAACTCTCTCCCAGCAGCTACTGATTGCCACTAACTCCTCAGCTTGAGATGGGACTGTCTATCCACCTCCGGTCTCCATGCTGAATTTAATCTGGCTTGAGCATGCAGGGGTCCTGTGCATGCTGGAACAGCCACTGTGAGCACCCTGCTGTGTGCTGGCTGATGCTGGAGAGAGGAGAAGGAGAAGTTGGGAGAACTAGACAGAATTAACTATGATGATGTTGGCTAGAAAACTCTTGGTGGTTTGCTGACTGTGGCCCTAAAGATATTTGGAGGAAAGGAATGCCTAGGCTCTCCCACCATCTCCCCTGGGACCAGGACCGTTTGCTCTTCCCAAGTCACCAATGTCTCGTGGCTAGAAAAAGATTCCCATAGAAAACAGAGGCAGGTAAGTTATCTGTCAATCTAACTGTTTTCTCCCTTCCTGACCCCCCTCTCTTTGAGTCAAGGGTTTTACTGTATAGGTCAGAGATGAGGCTGGTCTTGAACTCAAATCCTCTTCCTTCAGTCTCCCAGGTACTGAGATTACAAATACGCAAAACCCCTTACAGCTTCTAATCTCATATTAATTTTAAAACAATTGGTGACCAACTAGTCTAGGGATCTGGAGTCTAGTCCTGGCTCTGCCACTAACTGGTCTTACAGTTGTTTTGTTTCTTTTTGTTTTTATTTGCTTCTTTAACAGAGGCTTGGATTGACCTCTCTGATCCATTCATACTCACAAAGCTAGTGAGCTTTTGCTTAGCTTGTATAAGTATTCCCCAAATGTCACTCATTGTACAAGTGTTCTGGAGTGCTACACTTGATATGTCCTTTAGGCACTGAAAGACAGTCACAGCCTCCTGCCCATTCCTGCAAAACCTAGCCTGATGAGGCAAATGCATGATCACACTGGAAAGGGTGTGAGTAATGGGTGTGAACACTAATAATGGGTGTGCTACCCTGGCCTTCTCACATTCGAATCCAAGCTCAAACACTTACATTTATCACATGGAGTGAATTCCTCACCTTCTCCGGGCCTTGGTTTCCTCCTTGTCAAGTGGGGTCCATTCTATTTGTTATGAGAATTTAAGAGTTAATAAAATATCAGTCATGAAAATGCTCACAGTGGTATAGATTGGGTGAGTTTTGTTGTTGTTGTTTTGAGACAGGATTTCTCTGTGTAACAGTCCTGGAACTTGCTTTGTAGACTAGGTGGGTCTCGAACTTACGGAGATCCTCTGCCCCCTGAGTTCTAGGATTAAAGACATGGACCACCGCTTTCAGTATCAAGGCTTTTCCCATAGAACAGGAAACTAGTTTTTTCTTGATTGTGTCCAAGTTGACTGTCTTCTGTGGAAATACTATGAAGTCTGGATTAGTAAACACACAACTAATTAGCAAATAAATTAATGTCTGTTAACTAGCGAGCTAGACACATAGAGAGGAAACCATGCCTGAGGTCTGGGCATAATACCTCCCAGATGAGATTTTACTTAGTGGAAGAAGCACCAGGCCAGTTGGATGGGGGAGGATACTGCAGATGGAGACAGAGCTGGATTAGGTGGTCAGCCACTTGGGCAGACGGAACTGTTTTGGAAAGTCATGGCAATCTCTCTGAAAAGCATTAGAAATACAATGTCACTTTATTCTTTATGCAACTGGTGAGACATAAATGCTCTGACTCTGTTCTACAGAGGGAGCGCATCTCTAGTTTTTAATTTAAACATGGAAAAAATGTGAGATATAACTTCTGTGACCCTTAGGAGGGGTAGATCTTGGTAACCAAAGGACCCCTTGTTTAGTAGTGATCATGTGACTCCTCTGTGTGAAGTATTAGGGATCCAACATCCAAGGAGAGGTCAGCGCCAGGAAAGGAGAAGGAGGAGGTGGGTATGGTCTGGATAAGACAAGCTGTGTGCAGGAGAGGAAGGGGTGGAGACCACAGAGAACATGGAGGCAGTGAAGAGGAGCAGGGCTTCCTACCTTCACCTCTGTTTTGGACTCTTCTGGACTTTTGTAAAGGCAATGGAACCTCATCTCTTGCCAACTTGTCCAAAGCTCAAGAAAGCTGAGCCGCCCTGGCATCAGCTGCGGTGTCCCGGGAATTCAGAGTAAACGAGAGAAGGTGTGGGGAGAGCCACGAAGGAGTCCCTAGACCTTCTGTGTGGGTGTTGGAAAGATGTCTCTCCCTCGTTTGACTACTAACAATTTGTAGGACGTTTATTATACTTTTGAACTTCAAAGGACTTGGCCAGCATCATTAACTAATGATACCTGGGTTCTGGTATTTGGTTGATTAGGGTAGGATTACTTTCCTATAACAGTCTCTGATGAATGCTTCTCTGCGCCTCCTGAGAGCTCAGTGCTGTGACTGAAAAGGAGACATACCTGGGACAATTAACCCATTGTTTTCCCAGAGCCTCTCTGCCATTCAAAACAAAGCTAATGATTCCTAGGGCTAGTGATGGCAGATTAATACATGAATAATGAGCCCATGCTTGCCCCCACTTAGCCCAGCATACATCCTTGTTCCTTAGATTATGCCTTGATGAAGCATCTCTATGCAGCATTTTCTGTTTTGTTTGTAATCCATAGAGTTTTATTCTGTAGCCCAGACTGGCATGGACCTATCTATATAGTATAGGCTGGCTTCAAAATGGAAAGAGTCCTTCTGCCTCAGCCCACACCCCATGATGGAGATTACAGACTTGAGTTAACATACCCAGTTCTAAGTAATATTTTATTATCTATAATTTAATTAATGTGTTATTAAAATAATCCAGGGCTGGAGAGATGGCTGTTAAGAGCACTGGCTATTCTTCCAGAGGTCCTGAGTTCAATTCCCAGCAACCACATGGTGGTTCTGGGAATTGACCTTGAGTCCTCTGCAAAGGCAGTCTGTGGTCCTAACTGCCGAGCAATCTCCACAGCCCTGGACATAGAGATTTCTACCAGTCCACCTTCTCGGGGTTCTTGCAGATGGCGTTCATTGCTCTGTTGTGTCCGCCAGGTTTATATTTTTGCATCCCTCCCCGCCTCGTATTGTCTTCGCTTGCTGCAAGTCACGTACCTCTGTGTTCCCACAGAGACTGTAAGCTCCTGCGCAGCAGGGGCTGCTTTTCGGCGGTCTGCTCTGACACCAAGTTCAGTGCCGTGCTTACGGAAAGCGTTAAATATATTCCTTTGAAAGTGAGGTTCCTTATGGACCTTACTTAGGACTCACGGAACTGAGGGTGGAAACTCCATAGACCCCATCGCTTTATTAACTGCATGCACAAAAGAGCCCTCGCTCCCTTGCCATCATTCATCTTCTTCATTCTCCAGTCCAGTCCAATCTTCCTTAAACCAATTCTGCCGGGCTGCAGCAGCCCTTACCATAGCCCTGTGTACTGCCACGCTGCTTTATCTTTGCTTTCGTGGAACTTCTGTCTGTCCCATCCTTCCCCTTTCCCTGCCTAGCAAACTCCTAGTCATGCTTCAGACACAGAGCACACATTCCCTGAACTCATAAGTCTTTATCTCACCAAGACGGAATTCATCTTTTCCGCATTTGTTTGTTTTGTTTTGTTTTGTTTTTTGTTTGTTTGGTTTTTGTTGTTGTTGTTGCCAATGCCAGGCATTCAAACTGGTTGTTGAGATGGAAATACCAACTTCCCAGCTTTTGGTTCATGGTACGACCTGAATTAGAAACTCACTGGGCAACAGCTCGGGCTCCCAGGCCAGCCTGTAAGAGAGAGCCTTCAGAGCAAATTGGATGTGAGTAGCTTTGAGAGGCTTGCCGCTCCTGGAGTCTCACTTATCCGTATAACGCTTTACCTGCTTGTACAAGCTAAACAAGGAAGAGGGGAAGGGAGGGAGGGAGGAAGGGAGGGAGGAGGGAGGGAGGTAAAGGGTAGGGAAAACCAAATGGTTTAAGCCACACTTTGAATCCAATTTGAGATATTATGTCCCTGTTAAAGTTCAGTGCCAGATGTTATGGACCAAGCTCATTTTTTTTTTATTATGGCTGATGTTTCTGGTACTAAAAAAAAAAAATCTAGAAAGAAACTGTTTGGCACCACTTGCTGAAGACGTTTTTAAATACAGTCAAATGATTCATAATTATAAAGGGTGAGCCCACGGTGTTCACTCTGTAGTGGTTATGCTAAGTCTCATTAAATACTTTCTGCATCCAAGAGTCCTGTTTTATGTAAACAAGACCTCTGAGGAAGATATAGATGGGTAATAAAGATGAAAGGCAATGAAGTATATTAACGTGAGGACAAATTAATAACGGCCTTTCTGTCGTCTAACAGGGAAAAAAGGTCAGTTGCTGCGCTAGAATTGAACCCTTCCATGCGAAAGAGGAACAATAGCCTAGACAAAGAGAAAGACACAAGAGGGAGGAAACGCAACGAAGAGGGGCCGCACTTTGGGATCTCATCTGCTTGCTGATGGGTCCCGAGCAAGGTTTTCAGGACACAGAAGCATAAGGAGCCATACAGGACAGAGAGAAGTAAGAGGAGAGGAGAAGAAAAGAGGGGTTAAGATGGCAAGGAGCGCTAAAAGCAAATGAGATCATGTCAGGCGAATTCGCACTTCACTTCTTCTCATATGAAACAGAGCCTGAGTGTTATGGAGATTTGATTGAAATGGTGTAGTTGATGAAATGAGGCTGGGTTAACGCTGGTATGTGTGTATGCGTGCATGTGTGTGCGTGTGTGGTGTGTGTGTGCGTGTGTGTGTGTGTGTGCGTGTGTGCGTGTGTGCAGTGTTTGCCAGAGCTTTTCATCTGAATTCTTAGACAGCTAAGTCAGCTGGGCAGAGTTTGTAACTGACCAAAGTCATGCTCATGTACCAAGTGTGGTGCACCTGTGTCACCGTGGGTGCTTGGCCTGGCTCAGGTCCACTCAGCAAAGCTGGCAAGAGGGAAGACAGCTCAGCTGGATCCCAGACACCTACCCTAGAACTTGAACCCACCTAGTAGCTTGCCTGGTTTATAAAATCTCTCCCTCTCTCCATCCTCTCCCTTACTCCTTCTGTCCTCCCTCTCAGTCTCTCACCATACAGTCTCTCTCTCTCTCTCTCTCTCTCTCTCTCTCTCTCTCTCTCTCTCTCTCTCTCTCTCTCTCTCTCTCTCTCTCTCTCTCTCCTTTCATCTTATTTTATATTGCTAGCTATACTTGAACATGGGATTCTCCTGCCTCGTGCTTAAACTGTATCTGGCAATAAAATTCCTTAGATCCAGACTTTCACAAGTCTGTCTTCAGCTGAGTTGAGGATAACCAGAGACCAGGTGCATAAAATTTAAGGAGGCTCTTCACCGTAAGTGCTGACCTTGTACTTGCATAGCCTTTGAGTCAGTGCCTCCTTAAGGCTTGGGCCCATGAAGTTGTTCTTGCCTCACCCTTGGGCTCACTAAGTCGCCTACTGACACCCAGAAGTAAGTTCACATTTTAGTAGTTCCAGAGAACGTAACTCTAGGATCGGTTTGCACTCACAATGGTCAGCTTAATGGCTCTTCTGTTCACCTCAACTAAACGTCTGTCTTTGTAGTTTAAAGAATCCTAAGGAATTCTTTCACAGTATTGGAAAGGCAAGCTGTGAGCCTACCACCAAAATTTCCAATGGAGCTCAATGAAAGCCTAACTAACATAGAGGCCGAGGCTGTCACAAACTTGCCTATGCTTACAGTGGCTCAGCAGTTGGAGAGGGGCAGCTGAAGCCTTTTCTAGTCCACAGGTGTTGGTCCTGATAGCACTGTCTACTTGCCACCTGGTGCACTGAACGTCCACACTGCTTTATGTACGTGTGCTGTAAGCGCTACAGGAAGATTTGGGGGTCTTCATAGTTGAATTGCTGGCAGTGCCTCAAGTAACACCTGGGACATAGAAGATCAAGAAATACGGACTGAGAAATGGATGGACGGTCAGGTGTGGTGTCGGCTCATGGCTGTAACCCCAACATTCAGAAGACAGAGTGTTCAAGGAGTTCATCGGGCATTCAAGGCTATTCTCTGTTACAGAGTGAGTTAGAGATTAGCCTGGGCTGCATGAGACCCTGTCAAAGAAAGAAAGGAAGGAGGGAGGGAGGGAGGAAGGGAAGGAGGGAAGGAAGGAAAAGAAATGAGGGTGAAGGAGGAAAGATAGAAGGTAGAAAGGAAGAGAATGAGGCAAGAAGGAGGGAGGGAAGGAGGGGCTGGGAACACCCCTGGGAAGTAGATATTACAGGATGCACAGTTGAGGAAGCCAGGAGCAGCCCCCCCAAAAGACAGACAAATAGAAAGACCAGAGGGGCAGAGTGAGGAGAGAAAGAGGACAAACACCGCAGAAAGAAGTGGAGCTCCCACGAATGACAGTGGCCAGGATTCTGGGAAAAAGCCATTATCCTTCAGTGTACCACTTTATCCAGATCTGAACCCACCTGAAATTATTTTAAATTATTTAAATAATAAACATTATATAACACATGCATCTAGAACAGCGATTTTCAACCTTACCAATGTTGCGCCCCTTTAATACTGTTCTTCATGGTGTGGCGACCCCAAGCATAAGATTATTTTCATTGCTGCATCATAACTGCAACTTTGCTACCATTATGAAGAGTAATGTCAAAGATCTGATATGCGACCCTAAATAGGTCACAACCCACAGGTTGAGAAGCACCATTCTAGAAGGGTATATAGTATATTTTGGGACCTCCCCGCCCCCATTTCCTGTATTTCTGGCTATGTCACCAGGATGTGGCAGAAACAAGAAAGGAGAGTATTCCCTGTCCCGCTCAGAGAACACATGAAGGACACCAGCAGCCAATGGATGCCCAGGCTAGGAAGAGCGGCTCCTTGAAGAAGCCCTCACATTTCACTGTAAAAGCCATCATTAGATAGTTCCTGAGAACAGTTTTAGTATGGGGGCTGGGGGCATGGCTCAGTGGTTAAGAGCACTGGTTGCTCTTCTAGAGGACCTGGGTTCAATCTCCAGCACCCACATGGCAGCTCACCACTGTCTGTAACTCCAGTTCCAGGAGATATGGTACCCTCACACAGACAGGCATGCAGGCAAACACCAATGTATGTAAAAATAAACCTTGAAAAAAAAGTTTCAGTGGCTTTGTCTTTTAAAGAAGAAGTTTTTCAGATGGCCCCAGTTTCCCTTAGAGAGAGTGTTGGGAGCAGCTATATTTAGAATCAGAACAAAGAGCATCCAGGACCCAAGGGGATGAGCTGGAGACAGGCAGTGAGGAAGGGGCAACAACAGAGGGAAAGTTGGGTCCCTGCTGCTGAGGGAAGGACGCGACTTTCTCTTGCCCTCACTGACAACATGCAGCTATTGCTCTGACCCTGTGGATGTTTCAAAGATCTCAAATACAGAAGGTACATAAAGGAACCATGGCCATGGAAGGGAATCAAAGGTAAGTGTGTGTGGCTTTCAGCAGCTTGCTGAAGAAAAGGCAAGGAAGCCAACAGGCCAGGGGAGCTACAGTCAAGCTAGAAGAATATAATAAAGCGTTTTAAATGCCTAGCAAGGAGCAGGGACAACCAAGTGGAACGATAGCACTAAGTAAGGAAGCAGTGGTTAGATGCCGGCCAAATGAGTGGAATGAGCGAGCGCCCCACACTCTGAGATCTCTCTCATCCTTAGCAGTTAATGCTGAACACCTGCACTTTGCTCCAGTTACTGAGATACCACAGCTAACCATCGGGAAATGGAATTCAGCATGATTCAGCTCTGTGCATTCATTATCTCCCTGAACCAAAGTTTAGTTTGGAAAGTGACTTTAGATTGGAGATGTCAGGAATAAGCTTAAGTTGCCAGTTTCTGCAAAGACAAAAGTGACATCAAGTTCTTTGAGGATTTACAATTAATCACCGTGCATTATACACATTTGTGTAGAGGAAGCCACTCCCACACACCTGTACCTACGTGGCGTGCGCGCGCGCGCACGCACGCACGCGCACACACACACACACACACACACACACACACACACACTAAAAAGGAAAGAAATAATCTATGGAGTGAGATGCTATCTCAAAACAACAATAAAAGCAAATAAAACATTGTTCAAGCCAGACACAGTGATGCATATACCCAATCCTGTCATTTGGCAGAAGCACACTCAGGTACTTCACCACAGGTAAGGAAATAAAAAGTGAAAGGAAAGCATTAGGTATTCTGGAATAATTATTACATCTATACTAAATTATTTTTATTTTTAATTTTGACGGATTCAAGAAACCATAGAAATCCCTAAAAGCTAACATTGGTTGAGGTTAGTTGATGAAAGGAATGGGTACTGAAAATATTATGTTGGCCAAATAAATTAATTAAAGTGCTCCTTACACCAGATGGTTTGTGATGCCCAGGATAAGCTCTTCTCAGGAGAATAATGTTTGACAAATATAAACAATTGTTTAGAATATTTAGATCATGTTAGTGCATAACATTTTATCTTTTAATTTGTACCTATAAAAAGTTGTATCTTTATAATTTGTAAAAAGCTGCATACTGGGGACATAGCAAATTACCTTCACTTAACTGTTTTGACCCATGAAAATGTCAAATTCATATATTTAATTTATTTGCTTATTTTTGTAACATCATAAGTTAGGCAAATATATTTTCATAGACATAGTCTTGAGCATTTATTCCACAGTTCAGCCTTTAAATTTCTATGGCCATATTGTAGTTGCTTCTGACTGAATGCTCCACGTGTTTCTAAAATCTCTTTGCATGTGCCCATGCCAAAATAGAGCTCTCACGTCAAAGGGAAAAAGAGTCAGTTCTTTCTGGAGCCAAATGAAAGACTGTGCCCCACCACACAGAGGCAGGATTCCTCAAGCACCATATTCCAATGTGGTAACAGTTTCGTGAAATTTTTTTGTGAACAAGAAAGAACAAAAGGAAGTGATACACCAAGGCACTTTCCAGATACATTGGTGGGAACGTAAGGCAAGCAAGAGTTCCAGCAAAGCTGGGGGTAGGGTGCAACTGTGTAGACTCCCTGCCCTAAGCCTCAGATGTTATCTGAGGACCGTCTTATCGTTTGAGTTGGTGGAAGCCAACGGTCTGTTAAATTCCTAAAGGAAATGCCTCATAGAGAAGGATGTTAGGTCTGACACAGAGGTGGGCAATAAATAGTTTTCAGGGGGCTAAAGATAGCCCAGGATAATTTGACTCTGGAAGTGCTTTTTGCAAATAGGTCGGCCTTGTACTCTTTAAGGTAAGTGTGGCTCATGTCCTCCTGCAAACTCAGTTCACACCGCAGTGCATACAGGAAGCAGCCAAAGGCAATTTCTTCAAAATAAAAATTATAGCAACGAATCTGAGAGCATTTCATATAGGCCTAAATATGATTCTGGTCTGTTAATTTGATCAAATAGTGAAGATCACACAATTAGGCAAAATTCAGGCTGAGGACTCAAGAGTCCTCCCCATCCCCACAACCTGTCACTCAAAAGATGTGAGTCTGACTGTTGGAAATGCCATCCTGTAGAGATAGGGCTGCTTTGGTAAGTGAGGCAGATTGTTTTCACCATGAGTAATCACCTCAGTTTTGGGTTGATCCCCTCTTTCCCTACCTCTCTTTCTTCTCTCCCTGTTCTTTATGCTTTTTATTTTGCAGAAACAAAAACAAGTCTATGGAAAAGTTGAAAGAACTCAGTCTCTAATCGTTAGCATATATCACTGGCTTACTTCTTTCCTGTGGTTGAAATGAACTACTCCAGCAAACGCTACTTAAAGGAGGGTTTGTTCATGGTGAATCTGGACTCTGTCAAATTGGCAGAATCCATTCACCAGTACACCCCTAAGTTACTAAGCACTACAATTGCAATGTCTTAAATTCTAGTTAAATAGACAGCTGACGTATAAAGATTTCGTGTATGCTTATATAGTAGATACATGATGTATAAGCATATAGCTATGCTTATATATGAACACCTTTCTTTCTTTATATGAACCTTCTTAATTTCCTGACATTTTAAGAGAAACTGCAGCTATTACATTAAACCCTGAATGTATTGGCATGTTTCCCTATGAAGAAAGACAGTTTCCTATAGTCCAAATACCATCAATACAGACTAAGTAGCAAGCTTCAGCATTATGTATTATGTTCAGGTTCAAGCTAACCTAATTAAAATACAGCTATTTGTTGCTTCTCTGTTTCAAGTTAGAGTTGCACTCTGTAGCTGAGGATGACCTGGAACCCACAGCAATCTTCCTGCCTCAGCCTACTGGGTGCTATGGTTACAGATGTGCAACACCATACCCAGACAGAAAGTATGCTCGTGTAGATCTCTCTCTCATTTTTTCTCCTCTCTCTCTCTCTCTCTCTCTCTCTCTCTCTCTCTCTCTCTCTCTCTCTCTCTCTCTCTCTCTCTCTCTCTCTCTCTCTTCTCTCTCTCTTTCCCTCCCTCCCTCCTTTCCTTCCTCTCAGATTCCTTCCACGAAGAGCATTTCATTTTAATTCTCTACAATTAGTTTCAATGTTGACTTACTCTGCATGGAGCTGACATATAGAAGAAACTGGTGGAAAAACTCAGCTCTCTTTCGGAACATAGCTCTAGGTCCTAAGTATTTTGTGCTATTAACCGCATGGTCTCTCTGCTCCCTAAGAACTCTGTCAAAATAACTTTCTTTGCCAAGACAAGCCCCTGGAGCAAACCGCCATCCAGTGTTTCACACTCTGGAGAAGTGTTGACCTTCTTTCTAAATTAATTTATTATTTCCTGCTTCCTCCTTTGTCCCACTTCCCTCCTCGCCTCCTTGCTCCCATAATGACACATAAAGTTAATGAGCACAAGTAATTAAGAGGCCCTCCGTCTTAGAACTACTGAGTTGGGTATTGAATGCCCTTGACCTAAACTTTATTTGGAAAAAAAGATAGCTGAATAGCAGAACAGAAAATGGAATCCCAACTCAGACTCTAAGGGTGTCTTTTCAGCCTGCAATTTAGAAGTTTGGCTGGGTCCCTGTTATTTTATCCACCAATTAAATAGGATGTATAACAATTACTTATTAAGGGGTTCTGGGGATGCTTGAATGAAAGTTTCAATAAGATGACAATATAATTTTTAATTTTAAGAGAACAAAAGTGTCAACATTTTTGTTAGTTATCAAATCTATCTTATTTTCCTCATTCACATATCCAATTTTATCCACTTAAAATCAATAAAGTCTACAACTTAAATCAATGATTCTCTAATTTCATAATGTTGTGACCCTTTAATACAGTTCCTTGTGTTGTGACCCCACCAACCATAAAATTACTTTCATTGGTACTTCATAATTATAATTTTGCTACTGTTATAAATGGCAATATAAATATTTGATATGCAGGATGTCTGATATTCGATCCCTATGAAAGGGTCAAAATGGTAGAGAACCAGAGCTTGAGAGCCAGAACTGAAATCTTTCAAATTAAATATATAAAAACAATGAAAATTAAGAATACTTTATTTCTAACTTCATATATATATATATATATATTCACTTTTATTCTTAGAAAAATGAAAATAAATTTTTCCAATTTATTATGGAAGTAATGAGCTGAAGGAATGTTAGAAAGTATAGACACACAAAAAGGCAAATGTGGTGATATTTTATATATTTTTTGTATATTTTGTGTCAGGTATATTATAGAGTACTGACTAATTCTAGAAAAAGTCTTCATCTAGCTTTCTGTTTGTGATTTTAGGTTTGAATCTCTATCAGGTAACTAGGAATTAAGTTTTTGTACTCTGGATGTACATAGCAAATACTGATCCTCTAACTTCTTTGAGATCTGCTGCATATAACATTTAAAATGTTTAACTTTTCTTCAATGAACCCTGAGCATGCCTAACAGTGACCTTTGAAGTTGCCAAAGAGATCATGGGGCCCCACAATGATGGCTCAACATGGACTATAATAATGCCACTAAGCTGAAAAACACCATGTAAAATATCAGCTTTGGACTACAAACTGCTCAGGACAATTTCAAGGTGGCTGGCTGAGTTGATCCAGCCTCACAGACTACTCTAGCCAGGACTTGAAATAAGTCTTATACTCTCCCATTATGCAGGGATTGGATAACAAATGATACAGCAACCTATCCCAGGACTTGACAATTAACTCAAAATTTTCTTTTCAGGATCCCCTAAAGATTCTGTCACCTCCAGACATTAGGAAATAAACTTAAGAATGCACTGCCTACATTCCCAAGAGGTGGGATGGGTGGTTTTTGGATGTTCAATGAGTTATGAATATGGTCACAGTTAAGGAGGGTGGGTTACAAGTTGTTATTGGTAGTGATCAAGAAAAAAAGCTGAACAAAGGAGTTTAGATACAGTGTTCTTGTTTTGAAAAGAAAAAAAGGGATATAGATATGATAGGATATAAGTGTAGATTATTGATTCTCCTCTGAAAAAGCAAAAGGGGGGACATAGAAATAGGATAAAAAGATAGATTATTATTTTTTTTTTTTTTTTGGTTTTTCGAGACAGGGTTTCTCTGCAGCTTTAGAGCCTGACCTGGAGCTAGCTCTTGTAGACCAGGCTGGTCTCGAACTCACAGAGATCCGCCTGCCTCTGCCTCCCGAGTGCTGGGATTAAAGGCGTGCACCACCACTGCCTGGCTAAAAAGGTAGATTATTGAATCTACTTTTAAACCAAAAGAGCAACTCCTAGTTTTAGATATTTTACATTGATAAGAATTATTGTGTATTGAGACAAATTTATGATTATTTTTGTTAGAACATATTATACGTATGTTTCTAAACTTGCTTAAGGTGTGGTACTTATATAGACCATTTAGCAATGTAATGCAAATTTTTAGCCCTTGAAAGTTATTTTTACCTACTATTTAGGATAATAAGGAAATACAGGTTAGTAATTAGTCACCTATTACAATAAAACTTGTAGTTATGGTAGATATGTTTTCAAGGTCAAACAGAGATATATTTTAGATATACAGATTGTCTTCAAACACTTCAGAGATCTACAGAATATGGCATTTAAGATGTTTTAATAACATAGGTTTCTTTTTTTTACGATGATGAGACATGTCTGCTCCTGGCAGAACCAATTTACTTCAGAGAAGATGATGAACATTGAAGAAACTCCACATGGTGTTTACTTCCTTTGTGGCAAAAGTAAGCCACTGGACAAGAAAGTGCTCTTTCCTCAACTGCTGACAGTATGTTGTACAAATTGGACAAGCAGGACACAAAAGAGAGTGATTGCCAAACCTTGCCAAGACAAAGCAGGGAAGCTCTTTGGAATATTCTGCTTTATAGAAAAGTCTGTCAAATATGCTAGACCTTTAGGCCAAAGATGGATGCCCCAACATTGCAGGGGACTTTGGGTGAATCTTCAGGCAGCCATCCGTTTCTATCATTTCTCACATTTTTTTGGAAGTTGTTTGCTTGCACTTCCTGTTTACTCAATTAATATTATTTCCTCTCAGATCACTGAGGGAGTTGAAGACTAGATTATTATAGTCATAGTTTTCTTTGATTACCAGACTCAGAAAAGAAATTCACTAAAGGAACGTAAAGTATATAGGGTTGAGAGATAAAAAAAAATAGATAATTTAAGGTTGGTACTGCAAGTTAGGATAAAAAGTGAATTAGCTACAACACATTGGGCTCACCAAGAGAGGACAAATAAAAATATTAATGGAGTATCCCTCTGAATTTGCCAAATGCAAACAAACTAGACATTGTTGATATACTTATTGCCTGTATATATTGTATATAGTTATTGTACTTATTGTCTGTAGTTTTTCTTATATTAGTTATAACCTTCTTTTTTATGTTAGACAAAAATGACTTATAACTAGCTCTTATATTTTGTTAACCCATATTCCTTATTTATGCTCTGCCACGTGGCAGTACCTTTATTAGGATGGCACGTTCATCTCCTATTCCCTCTGTGTTTGACAACTCCTCTGACTATACCTTTCTCCTCATCATCCTTAATTTTGGTCACCCCACCTATACTTCCTGTCTGGCCACTGGCCAATCAGCATTTCCTTAAAGGAATTTGAATAACAAATCTTTACAGTGCACAAGAAGCTTATTCCATAGCATTTCCCCCTTTTTGTCTAATTAAAAAGATTTTAACTTTAACATAGTAAGATTATATACAAAATAAACAGTTATTAAGTAAGAATTATAGTTACAATATCTAGTCTATTTGCATTTGGGAAAATTAGAGAAAATATTCTATTATTTATTTTATTTTTCTGAAAGTTTTGCACCTAATTTACCCTTTTATCATAATTAAGGAAGACTATAATTATATCTATTCTTCAACTCCATCAAAGACCCCAGAAGGGTGAAATGCTACCTAATGACAGGGACATCAGGCCACCTGGTCAGCCACCCAAAGTTTCTCTGCAACATTGGGGCATCCAACTCTGACCTAAAGGCCTAGAATTCTAAAGTACTGTCATACATTGTCTTCACAAAGTTCAGCAGTTACCTTTCTTGCCCCCTTCAACATTTTATGTAAGAAACCCAGCAATATTCAGAATAATACAATTGATTTCTCTTTCTCTTTGTAAGACACTTCATGAATTCCAAAGATGGATTTCAGAGTCTTTCTAAGCAGCTCTCTCAGGTGAAGGGTCTCCACTTTCTTGCCCACTTGTGTCTTCTTCTGGCATGCATTTCCCCCCTCTTTCTTTTAAATCCCTTCACACATAATCATATAGAAAACCTACTTATCTTCTTTTGAAATACATGCCCTACGCAAAGATGCAAGAATGCACCTCTACCCTATACAAGCTTCTTTTACGTTTTAATGTTTGCGTCCCTTCCTATAAAGGAATCCTTAGACTAACTGGACAGCAGGGAGCGTTCCTTCTCCCTCCTTCCTCTCTTCAGGTTTCCTTCTTATACCACGGAAGCCCAAACTCTGAGTCTCTTTCCATCTGCATCCTGGGATGATACCTGGGGCTGAGCATTGCCTGCATTTGGTAAGTTGTACCCATTGCTCTTAATCTGAACTTCTTCCAGAAATCTCTTTCTCCCTCCTTTTGTCTCAGATTCGGTGCTTCAGATGTTGAAAGGGCATCTGGAAGATTTAGGTGCAGTTGTATCATGGCTACTTACAACTTTGTGAAGATCAGCACAATACCTAACCTCTCTGGCTCACTGCCTTCTCTTCTGAAAAAAAAATGTCATCTACCCCCAGGAAGGAAAAATAAGACCAGATACATGAATTAGTAGGTCCAGGGAATGGGCGACAAACTGTGACAGCTCTTGTTCTCCTCTTCTCTGGGATGTGTGCCTCTCGTATGCCTGTAATATGTTTCCCTAATGTCGTTATCATTCCCTTTTCCTCTACAGAGACCTCAGATGTGGTCAACTCTGCTGAAGCATGCCTCACCACCCTTCACTTCCTGAAGCAGGCTTTCTTCTTCGTCTTTTCATTGTGTGTTCTTGTCTGCCTTTGGTTTCTGAAAACACCTTTCTTTACCTTTCCCCCATTCTTTGCCCAGAGGATCTTTGAATATTTTTGATAGTCTGTGTTATTTAAAATTGTTTGCTCGCCCACTCATTTCTAAGACACCAGACTTACAACAAATAAGACCGCACCAAGATAAGAATTTGTGGGGGAGTCCAGATTGAGCTCAGGGCCAGTTTTTGTCCTGCACTGATAGAGACTTAGCTCATATTTATGTCTCTCCCTTATCCCAAGTCTAAACAGTTTATAATTTTTTACCTCCTATTTAATTCATCAAGACAATAAGCTGTTGTTTGCATTAATCCAGCAAAAACTGTAACCACACAGTCTGGCATCATTTAAGAAAATATGTTTTCTAAACTTTGCATAAAAATCTTCACTTCTAATAGTTTTAGTTAATGCAAATAAATATGCCCCAGGGATTTATTCAAATAAGTGGATAATCAGATTCCCATCTTCTAGTCTCTTGGCTTCAGAATGAAACTGTCTTCAAAGGGGTCCTATCTTCACAGGATCTAAATTTGTGACTACTTGTTTTATAGTGCCCCTTCCTTCCATCCCTTCTTCTGCCTTTTCCCATCATTGCCCAACTCAAAATAGACCCCTGGTGTTCAGTAAATAACCAAGTGAGACAGACCACATAGGCCTGAGGCTCGGAAAAGAAGCATAGGCACAGGAGTGGGCTAGACCCACTAAGTTCAGCCCAACATTAAGGAGATCCTCCAGAAATCAGTCTCTATTTGTGTGGGGGGGGGCAGTTCTAGGTCTTTATCACAAACACTCTTCACCCAGTTTTTTGAGACAACTTCTCTCAATGAAGCTGGACCTCATGCCCTGAACTAGACTGAATGACTAGCCTCAGGGGTCCTCCTGCCTCTGCTTCTCCATTGCTGAGAACACAGGCATATGCCACCACACCCAGGTTTTTCCTAAGCGTCCTTGCCTTATTTAGGGTTTCTATCATTGTGAAGAGACACCATGACCATGGCAACTCTTATAAAGGAAAAACATTTCATTGGGGCTGACTTATAATTTTAGAGGTTCAGTCCATTATCATCATGTTGGAACATGGCTATGTGCAGGCAGATGTGCTGGAGAGGTAGCAGAGGGTTCTACATCTTACAGGCAACAGGAAGTAAACTGAGACACTGGGTGTGACTTGAGCATATATGAGACCTCAAAGCCCACTCCTGCAGTAGCATACTTCCTCCAGTAAGACCACACAACAAAGTCACACCTCCTAATAGTGCCACTCACTTTGGGGGCCATTTTCTTCCAAACCACCACAGTCCTTATTCTTATATGGCAAAACCTTCCTTGACTGAGCCATCTCCACAGCCCATTTTCCACATTTTGGAGGGACTTTCAAAGACTATGTGGACATTTAGAATAAGCACATCTCCCCATCTTTTTTCTTCCTGTCTTCCCTTTTAAAGTTGGCATTGGCAAGGACATCCAAATAAAGGTTAAACACTAGCAAGAATGAAAGGAACTTTGTTTTGTTTCAGGTCTTGAAAGACTAAAGTTATCCCTCAGCTATCACATTGACCTTAGTGTTTTGCTATAAAGTCTATATCCAATTAAAGAATTTGTTTTCATTCCTGGCTGTTGAAATGATTATTCTTTTACCCTAAATCAATATAAATTTTATGAAATTGTTTTGCATCAATAGATTTTTTTTGCCTTCTTGGTTATTAAACTACTGTAACATTGCTTAGAGAAACCATGCTTGGGTTTGCTTTTTAATTTTTCAATAAAGGCCATTGTGTTAGGGTTTTTAGTGCTGCCAAGAGGCACCATGACCATGGAAACTCTTATGAATAAAAGCATTTAATTGGGGTGGCAACTTACAGTTTCAGAGGTTCAATCCATTAGCATCAAGGCAGGGAGCAGGGCTGAGTCCAGGCAGATGTGGTCCTGGAATAGAAGCTGACAGTCCTACATCTTGCAGGCAACAGGAAGGAAGTTGACTGAGACACTGGGTGATATTCTGAGCACAGGAAACCTCAAAACCCACCCCCACAGTGACCAACTTCCTCCAACAAGGCTATATCCACTCCAACAAAGCCATACCTCCTAATAGAGCCACTCCCTATGAGATTATAGGGGCCAGTTATATTCAAACTACCAGTTGTGTAAATGTTAGCTGCAGCTTCTTCCTCCTGGATGTTCACAGCCTGAGAGTGCTGCCTGTGGAGACCTCCTACCAAGCCTACCTAACCCTGTCCCTGTGATGAGGTTCTGTGTTCCAGGTTGTGGGTAGTAGTTAGAGAACCCCCATCTCAGTTTTACTGAACAGCCTGTGTCTGTCTTGTCTCCATTCCCTCGCTGCCCCAGCTAGGGTTCAGGAACCAAAACTGTACTGGTCACGGCAAGAAGCAAACTATAATTGTAGTGGTAGTAAAAATGATGACTAGTCAGATAAAGATGCTATATACCAAGTCTGATCACCTGAGCCAGGACCCACGAGAGGGAAGGAGAGAACAGCACTGGTTCCCATAATGTGCACGGCATGTGTGACCACACACTTACACACATACAAATTGTAATACATTTGTTGTTTCTTTGTTTTTTGAGGCAGGGTCTTACTATCTAGCTCTGGCTATCCTGGAACTTACTCTGTAGATCGCTGGCCTTGAACTCATAGAGTTCTGTCTGCCTCTGCCTCCCAAGTGCTGGGATTAAGGGCATGTACTACTATGTCCTGCCTTTAAAAAATTATCTTAGTCCTAAGGACTTCTAGTAAGCCCCTTCTAAAGGCCCATAGCTCTTCCAAACAGCATCACCCTGGAGGTCAAGCCTCCAACCCACGCACGCACTTTTAGGGAACAGTCTAAGATCCCAACTATAGCTCCAGCTTTCTCCAGACCCTGCTCTTCCTGTTTCTGCCCCAGTCTGGTTGGAAGGACACAGATAGCGGGGCTGTCTACATTCTCTAATCCGTCAATAGGAAGTGGGCAGTCAATGAATGCTAAGTCTTCCTGGCATCAAGAAGTATGTTTTCAGTCTCAGCCCCATCCCAGACTTCTTTTCACCGGGGTGGACTTCAGCGGAGGGGATCAGACACTCCTGATCAATCTTTCCGTTTATTTACTCCTTTCCTTGATTCTCTGCTGATTTGACTAAGGAATGGGCCATGATGTGCCTTCAGCGCGACAATGGGGACTGGATTCTGGTGGGATTTCATGGTGGAAAATCCGAGTGGCGTTTTGTCCCCTTTCCGTTTTATGCCATACCTGGCGTTCTGCGCGTGGGTTTTAGACATCAGAAGCATTAAATTGAGAGCCCGATTGGATCAAGAAGGCCTTTTCCTGGCAACATCAATTCTCCAACAAAACATAAATCTGAACAAACGAATCTACTACAGTGTCGTTGATGCTAGAATGAATTCTCTTCCCCCCACCCGCCCTTTCTTATTTTTTTCGTTTTTCTTTTTTTGGTGCCTGTTAGGGTTATTTCCCATCTTTGAAAGCCCGAGCCCTAATGAGCTCCAGGGGGACAGAGGTCTGTCAATCACAGAACACTTTGCAAGTAGAGTCGCTCTGCCCCACCAGAGAACCACAAGGCATGAAATAATTAGAAAGCCCAAAGTAACTGCTCTGTTTTACAAGAGCAAAATCCGCTTGTGGATCATTTACATAAACGTGTCACTTCCCATTACAGTTCTAATGTCGGCCGCGTGATAATCGCTGGCGCGCTGGGGGAGGGGAGGGCAAGGTAGGCTGTGGAGCCGCATTGATCCGAGGTGCGCATGTGCTGCGCTTTTCCCCGCCCCCACCTTCCTGGACTACTGAATTAATGCAAAGTATCTTCTTTTCCATTAAAAAAAAAAAAAAAAAAAAACCTATTCGTGCTGCTATGGCAGCAGACCCTGTGCTTAAGAGAAGAAAGGAAAAAAAAAGCTGCATCAAGCTATTGTTAGTGGAGAATTCACTTTGAGAAGCATTTCAAAGCGGATCCGACTGGGGACAGAATCATGTTAAATATTTGCTATGAAATATTTATAAGAGCACAAAAGCAATTGACAAAGTTGCCTGGGAAAAAAGTCAGCTTTTCTCCTCATTTGGACTTCTTACAGTGGGGGTTTTAAATGCTCTAGGGAGCACTTAAATAAGTGCAAATACATGGGTGTTGCGTATTCACAAATGTGTGTGTGTGTGTGTGTGTGTGTGTGTATGTGTGTGTGTGTGTGTGTGTGCGCGCGCGCACACACACGCACACGGTTGAATGGGTTGATGGGATTCAGGCCGATCTGCATCTGAATGCTGTTTCCCAAATGCAGCCTCAAGGAGAGGTGACTGAAGGCTTGTCCTAATAATTGCATTTGAAGGAGCCCTGCACTGATGCCAACAGAGCCGGACACCCCTGAACAGACCCAGGTGCTCCTGGGGTGATGCTGGCCGCCATCTTACACTGGCCTCATACCTACCTTTACGGAAGGAAGGGACTTTCCTAGTCCTACCCTCTTTTGTACCAGCACAACAGGGGCCACACTCGAATGTATGCAGTGAGAAAAAAAAAAAGATGGCTTGCTTGGAGCCAGAATAAATGTTATCATCCATGGATGTGTGTGTGTGTGTGTGTGTGTGTGTAGCCCTCAAACCCTCACTCCTACCTGAACATTACCATATCAACTATGTGTAATTTTATTATCCATGGGAATCTTCTCTCTAGTGGGAGGAGAGACACAAAAATACAGACTCTGACAAACATAACAAATGTTACTCAGTTTCTGCTACGTGAGCCTCATGATCATTTTGCGAACTATTTCTTACTAGTCTGACACTCATACTCAGCAGTATGACTAGAGTAAGCGCTGGAGCAGCTAAGCAGATAGACTTATAACCTACTACTGATGTTTATTTCAGCCTAGAAGTCCACTGAAAAATCTATCGTAGGCTGGTTTGATTCATCAATAATCACCTCCTAAGATTTAAGCTAAAAGAGCAAGCACGCCGAACAGCCAGTGCAGTTATCTCGGGAGTATTTGACTTTGCCTGAGGGCCAAGACTGCCCATTGGTGAGGCAGGAGAGGGAAGATGTGCTGACGTAGCGGGGGTCTGAACCCCAGCCAGGCTGTCTCTTATCTAAGAGATCACCAAGTGGGAGCGCATTGTGGGTGGATTTAAATCAGCTTTCTTTCTCCATCTCCCCTCCCTCGCATACAACAAAAGTCTAAATCCCTTTTCAGGCCAGATTGCCCCATTTCCCTGCATGGGCCAGGCAGATTGGAAAGATGTTTGTCATTCAGCTTTTCTCTGAGCTAATCAGAAGACACCGGGGTGGTGGGATTTCTCTCTTTCATGTGTGGAGCCTGACTCTACAAACAGCGGCGGCGCAGAGGCCTCTGGGCCCCGGTGGAGAGCTGGGCTGCCTGTCATCTCGGAAGACAGATATAAAAATATTGTTAACCACGAGCCTAAGCAGAGGATTTAACAGGGATTTGAACCTAACATGTGATACTCCACATAGACCGACCTGATTTGGTCCAACAGAGCCGAACCCCTGATACTGGTCTAACAAAGTGTGTCACATAATGGGGGAGATTTCGATGGGATTTGCAACATCTCTGTTTCGGGCCTGCTGTTGAATAGATCTAAACTGTGCAAGAATGTCCCCACTTCCTGGGCTGTGGTGATGAGAGGCCTCAGCCGACCCAATCCTGGGCCAAAGTGTCCTTGGCTGGGCGGCTTTCAAGGTCACCAGGCTGTTGTCCTGAGCAGGCCTTGCGGCTGAGCCAGGTGGGCGAGCAGGGTTGCTTCTCCAGAGAACCACAGCCAGGGTCAGAGAACTGCTGGGGAGGGATTCCACACATTCTATAGTGGGGACATTGGTGACTTTTTGAACTTAAAAATTCTAAAAGTCACTCTTTCTAAAAGGAATGGGCACAAGTCCTAAGAAAATCTATGGAAGAGAGTGCAAGAGAAACTGGCTAAATTCTTGGCATCTTTAACTTACCAAAGGACCATGGCCCTGACTGCTCTCAACAACTCAATTTCCTCACCTATAACATGGGGCTTAGAATAATATTTTATCCTTGGAAATTCTTCAAAGGCTGCCACACGTTTCCAAAGCAGCCTGTAGTAAGTGCTTGGTGTGTGACATTGCTGCCTGCCATATGCAGCTGTACCACAAGGGTAGCTGGGACTTAATCGCAGCACCATGCTGGCTTATCCCTAGCTAGACTAGACTATCTGGGAAAGCCATAGCCAGCATCCCCTGGAGTATACACAAATGCAGCAATGACATCTAGGCGTACACATCCATCAAGCAAGCATTTGGGAGCCAGGTCTGGTAGCAGAGCTACTCAGCTATACAAAAGGCTGAGGCAGGAGGATCGAGTCTAAGGCCTGCCTGGGCAACAGAGTAAGGTCAAGACCATCCTGGGGAACTCAGTGAAACCCTGTGTGATAAGAAAATTTCAAAAATAGGCTTGGACCATAGCTCAATGGTACAGAGCTTGTCTAGGATGCTTAAAGCTCTGATGATACCCAGCACCATAAAAATGAACATTTAAGAAAGTTTTATGCTTTAGACGTGTGTAAAGACCAGAAAACAATACGAGTCTTGAAAATACTCTGAAAGTTGTGACCAGATATCTTTTGCCAGATTTATACAGATCTTCTTGTGGTCAATAGAAATTCACCTGAGCCACTGGGTACCTCTCCTGGAGCCCATGCTTCTTCTGACATTCCAGCTGTACTTAGTGATGACCACTCTCCTAAACCCAGCTGTCCCCACACTTGCTTTTTAAAATCCTACACTGCTGGGGCAAAGTCTATCTATATCTATACACAAATTTGGCCCCATATTTCTTAACTTTTATATAAATGGTATTGTATTGAACACATAGGAACATTAGCATTGTTTATTCATATATCTTTATAGCAAAATGCATGAGTTTTTACTGCAATATATATATTGAATTTATTCTTCAATTCTCTTGTTGGTGGGCTTTTAGACTATTTCAAACTTCGTACTTTAAAAAATGCTTCACTAAATACACATCTGTGTGTGTGTGTGCTCTGTGTATGTATAGTGTTTGTTTATGACATATATGTAAATAGCACATATACATCAATGTGCGTAACAACTAGATCTTTAGGGATGTCCACCTATCTTTATTAGAAGTTGCCTGACTGCTTTTGAGGTGAGGGAATCCTGGATGACCAAGGGAGCATTTGTAAAAATCAGAGGCTGTGAAAAGAATGTTCTCTGACCCAACTTGTTTGTGTCTCTGGGAGTGGACATGTGGGGTATTGCTGCTTCACTATTCACAGCTATTGATTGGGGGGTAGTTTTCTCCTCAGGCTAATTACTCTTTCCATCCCCTTCTCGGATCTTGGTATACCCTGCTGTAGGTGGCAGAATGTGTCTGGAGGAAAGGAGATGCTCAATTTGAGTCAAAAGGTTAAGAAACCAGCGGGCTCCTGGAGTCCCTAAACACTGTTCTTCAGAGCCCACTCAGAGTTCAGTAAGCAAACAACCAAGCTGAAAACAGTTCATTAAAGACCTTCAGGCCCCTACCCAACCCTCCTTTTACAATGGGGCACACGTACAGAAGGCGTGCAGAGGAGAGGGTGGATTCGATAATTCCCAATCTCCATTACTACTTCCTAGGCACCGGTCAGAGAAGAGCTCACCATTGCACTCTAGAAGATGCATTTAACACTCTCCAAATGTGAAGCTATGAGTGATGTTGGAAGCTATATAAATTAATATTATCCCACTCAGTGAGTGGAGGCAGAGATTTGAACTCGAGCAGTCAAAGCTAACATTTGCGGTTTAGATGCCATCAAATTGCTGAATATAACCTAGTGCTCGGGAGGAATAGGCAGGCAGATCTTTGAGTCCTCTGAGTTTGAGGCCAGCCTGGTCTACAGAGCGAGTTTAAGTATAGCCAGGGCTCCACAGAGAAACTCTGCCTTGAAAACCACCACCACAACAACAACAACAAAAAAGCAAAACAAATGAAAAAGGAAATAAACTTATCCTAACTCTCTGAAGAATTAATTCTTTGACCAGCCACTTTCCTCTAAATCAGTGATTCTCAGCCTTCCTAATGCTGCATCCTTTAAAGCAGTTCCTCATGTTATGATGACCCCAACCATAAAATTATTTTTGTTGATACTTCATAACTGTAATTTTACTTCCATTATGAATTGTAATGTAAATATCTGAGGTGCAGGATATCCTGTGAAAGGGTTGTTTGACCCCAAGGGGGTCATGACCCACAGGTTGAGAATTACGGCTCTAAATGGCTGTCTCTGCGGTGAGATTCTGCTTGACTCTGCTAGGAAGAACAGGTGATAGGAATTTCCCATTAAGGGTACAGTGGAGTCTCCAAGGTATACATTGTCTGGGTTCAGAAGGCTACAAGCCACAGGGATTACCGTGTCCTTGGCAGTGTGGTTTCTGTGGTGCAGGTAAAAAGCCTCAGGATTGCCATGGTTAGAGATGTGAGCGGCAAAGGAAGGCATTACGCTAAATCATCTCTAATTAGGCGCTTTGGCTTCACACAGCTAGTCAAGACTATTTGGAGATGCAGCTTTAAAAGAAAAGCTACCTAATCTTCAAGGATAACTCACCATTAACGTTTAGATGAGAGGCGCTGAGCCCACGGCACCATTGGCAAGCAGCTTGTCTGTGTGGCCCACAAAATTGCCGGCAAGGAGATAGATACCTTTCTTCTGTTTGTGGCATAGAAAGTTGCCACTGTGGAGCAGTTTGCGTGTTAAAGACACAAAAGGCCAATGTTGACTTATTTTATTTTCCAATGATAGCTACTACCTAATTTGAGAGCTTCAGAAGTCACAGCTAATGACTCTATATACCAAAGAGGAAACTCCTTGCCCTCATGCAGTTAAGAGGGGACCATTCTTACATCACACAGTGATCAGAACCTGATCTCTCTGTGAACAGCTATGCAAGATCCACGTCCTACCAACCTTCATCTGGAAAATGCGAATACAAATGTTTCTAGTGATGTGTTTGGCTGTGCAGGATTAAATGAAGTACATCGCGGAACAGCATTAACACTCGGCGTAATGGGCGATGAGCAGGGGGTAGGGTGGTAACTACACAGCACGTCGTATGTGCTGGTGGGGTGTGGGTGTGGGTGATGGAGTCTGGAGAATTATGAAAGCACAGCGTGGGTCCCCAACTAGCAGAAGTTCCAACGGGTTAATCCCAGACTCTGCTAGAGCAAGCTCTCAAAGTCTCATGAGAAAGATGGAATGAAAGTCCCCTTTTATTCTTCCTAGGTGCAAGGGACAGCCCCTCTCCATAACCCCTGTGCTCTTTGTTCGCGTGCACCCGTCTGGGCTTAGCATGCTGTGCCAGCATAGACCACTGCAAATTTCATTGGTGACCAGTTGACACGGGAGTCCTCTATGCCAGGGACTTATTTCCTGGCCCCTGGCACAGTGCCTGGCATCCAGCATGGTCTGAACAGACTTTTCTTTTAGAAGTACTTGGAGCTCACCAGAGGTTGCTGTCATGTTGGAAAGCTGGAAACACACCATGCTGTATTTTTTTTTTTTCTGGTTGCCAGTAATCAAGCCATTTTCTAGTCAGTTTCTTCATCTGAGGAATATTCCTTCGGTGTGCGCTGCTTGCTGGGATGCTGTGATAATTAGTGAGACTCCTTGGAAAGCAGCGATATGCTCTGCCCCTTTGAAGTTTGGTTTTACAAGAAGATCTTTATATGCAAGGCTATAAAAATTCTGCTCTCCTTCCTGCCCTTTTCTTCCCTCTGATCCAAAGGTCCAAGAGAGATTTTCCGCCTATGAAACTCCCATTTCCTAAATGCCAGGCTCCCTTGGAGTGTCACCTGCAGTGCGCTCATGCTGGTCTGTCCAAGCCCTCGGGACTTCTCTGTTCACAAATCAATTTGTGAACCTTTCGACTGGAAACCCGGAGAGCTGTCAGCAGAAAGACAGGGAAAGCAGAGGATATTCACGGTGCCTCTTTGGCCTCTGTGTTCTGTTCGAGGCTTCCCTGTTTCCCTGCAGAGCCGCTCAGGAGCCTCTGTGTTGGCTTTCCGTAACGACTGAGTGTCACATCAGAGTGCCACACACCAGACAGAAAGAGGAGTGTTGGGGTGAGTTTGGGTCAAGAGGTAACCCAGAGCCAGACACAGTGGCACGTACCTTTAATTCCAGCACTTGGGAGGCACAGACAGGCGAATCTGTGGGTTTGAGGCCAGCCTGGTCTACATAGAGAGTTCCAGGGCAGTCAGGGCTACATAGAGAAATTCTGCTTGAGGTAGCCCATGGACAAGATGAGTTACAGGAACCATAAGGAACCATGTCAGACAAGGAATCAATATGGGGCTACATGTCAGAGGAGATACACTAGCTTGTGAGCTTGTATTTAACCTCCCGAGACTGCAATTTCTTCATCAATAAAATATGAATAGTTATGTCAGGATCCAGGTGTGGTGCCAATCCCTGCAATCCCAGTACTTGATTGACTGAGGCAGGAGGATTGTCTCATTGGCCAGTCTGGGCTATACAGTGAGATCTAGCTGGGCTACATACAGAATAAGACCTCAACTGAAAACGAAACAGAAAAAAAACCAATAAACTAACAATGTTGGAGTTAACAAAATGAACCGTTTTGTAAATCATGACTAAGGAAGTAATTGTTACTTGTGTAAGTACCAGTGTTACTTGTATCTTGCGTGTTTCCCATTGGCTAAGCAGTGAAGTCCTGGCATTTGAGGCCAGTGAGGGTAAGCTGACATTGTGTTAATGGCATGACTTTCTTACCCTCCAGAGGGTGAAAGAGGATGCTGGCCGTTGTGGGAATGGTACAAATGTGAGAAAAATCTGAAGGGGATGCAAAAGGGAGAAGGCCTTAGGTCTTAGCTGCCCTCTGGTGTCCATCGCACAAAGTGGAGAGACATGAGATCCTTTACTCCAGAGTGACCAGAGCTGCAATCACCAATTCCAGAATGTTATTAGTAGCCACTCAGATGACTCCCAATCAGTTCATCTTCAAAGGTACCATGGATTCTAGCCTCTTCACTCTCCAGCTGCCTTGGGACTTTACATCCTTTATTATTTAGTAATCCTGTTCTTCTCAACAACCATGGCTACTTGTTCCTTGTCTTAAAAAACAAAACCCAAAAAGCACCTTTTCAACATACAGCTAGGTTGAGTCCAGGCCCAAGATCAGAGTTCTTTAGTGTTTCAAGGGAACAACACGCTGCAGTTGTGAATGTAACATCCCTACAAATGTGAAGTTTCCAGCTTCAGCATCTACTTTATGTCCTTCTCCAAATGGGACAATATTTTAAAATATTATTGGATGTGTTTTTCCTTCCTGGTTATTCTTGTCAGTGCCCACTGCTGCCAGGAGCACCCTTTGCTTCAGGGAAAGGCAGTAGTATTAGCCAAGAACAAAGGAGCCAGTGTTGAGCTTCGAGCTTCCAAAAACAGTCTCTTGAAACTCATTTCAGGAAAAATAGATGTGGAAGCCAAGATTTTCGTTAGGGAGATCCAGCCTTTGTTGAGAGAAGTGGAGATTTTCAGATTCTAAGGAAACCAAACAGCTCGAGTGTGGATCGCAGAGATAGCCGTGGACTATGGAAGGTTAATATTGTATTATGATGTATGGTGGTATCCTGTGCAACCGGAGGGCAACAGACAAAGCAAAAACAAACTAGAAACACTTCCTGGGCTTAGGAGGGAGGCCTGAGGCTCCCATGAAGAAACCCGTGAAGTAAGACGGGAACAAATGTGGACTGGGAACCTACATGGAGTGTGCGTGGAAGAGGGCGGGGCAGGGAGCACAGAGAATTTTATGAGTTGTTGTGGGAATACTGGGGCCTAACTGGGTCTCTGGAAGAAAGGACTGTACCTTATGTCTGGTTCTTGGAGTGACTGTAGACAGAGAAATGTATCATGCTTAGGTATAACAAAACATGGTGTGTCTTCTCTCTACACTGCATGGGAGATACCCAGGTGCCCCAAGGATTGTCACTGAGAAAGTCAAGTGCAGAGGGACCCTAGAGCTGGGACACAGACTGTACTGTTCTTTAGCTACTCCATGTCTGGCGTTACACCCAGCTTGTGTCTTAACCAGATCATTTAACTTGGTACTTGTCCACCTGTCTTAGTTAGGTAAGGTTTCCGCTGCTGCGATAAAACATCTTGAGGACTTGACACCTTCAAAACCAGTATCACTTGGAAGAATCTTAAACGTACCAGTACAAAGTGCAGCATTAGCCCTGTCTGGACAAGAGTCTCTGTGTGCTGGAGCCGAAGAATTATTTCCCAGATTTCCTCTGGGTTACACCCGTGTCTTCTTACTTACAATGGATTCTTCAGCCTTAGCTGACTAGTATTGTCTCAACAAAGGAAAGGTTTCACGGTGGTGGTTCTGGTCTCTTGTTAATACAGCTGACTTTTCCACCCCAGCTGACTAGAACCATTCAAAATATCAAATGAGAGTCTATAAGGGACTCTCAAATTTCTCTCTAAAACTCCACAAGCCAGGCCTCCACTATCTTCACTGACTTCAGCAATATCTTCCACAATCCCACAATAGCTCATTAAGCTCTGAACCTTCAATGGCCTTTCTAGCCCAAAGTTCTAAAGTTCTTCACAGTTTTCCCATAACATCATGACCAGGTCTGTCAAAGAAGCACCCCACTCCTGGTACCAATTTCTGTCTTAGTTGAGGTTTCTGTTGCTATGATACAACACCATGATGATAAAGAGCAAGCTGCAGGGGGCTGGAGAGATGGCTCAGCCGTTAAGAGCATTGCCTGCTCTTCCAAAGGTCCTGAGTTCAATTCCCAGCAACCACATGGTGGCTCACAACCATCTGTAATGAGGTCTGGTGCCCTCTTCTGGCCTTCAGGCATACATGCAGAGAGAATATTGTATACATAATAAATAAATAAATATTTTTTTAAAAAGAGCAAGCTGCAGAAGAAAAGACTTATTTCAGGTTATAAGTCCCATATCACACTCCTTCACAAAGGACAGGAACTCATGGCAAGATCTAGAGGCAGAAACTTAAGCAAAGGCTATAAGAAATCACTGTCTTTCTCCTCATGGTTTGTTCAGCCTGCTTTTTATAGCACCCAGGGTCACCTATTCTGGGATGGCACTGTTATTAATCAAGGAAGTGCCCACTAGACTTGTCCGATATTTTGTGGGCATTTTCAGTTGAGTGTTCCTCTTCCCAAATGATTCTAGGTCATGTCAAGTTGACATGGAACTAACCAGTGTGAAGTCAAAAGGTCTAGACTCTTCATAGTTTTATTCTAAAAGCATGAATCATACTTGAACCTCTGAACATATTTCCCAGTTGAACAAATTAACTTTTCTATATCCTGCATGAAGTTAAAATTTTGCAGGTTTTCCTCTACCTGCTGATAATATAGTACCCTGTCTCTTCTCTGCAAAAATTCATGACACTTTTGACTGTGGCTTAGTGTTTTTGTTGAGATATAATTTAGCCACAGAATATTAAGTTACATTTTTGGTTAATAACTAGTATATCTGTCATTTGGCAGAGGAAATTGAAATAAAAGATCCAATATTTTGAATTCATATAATGGGACTCAAAGGTTAATTAGATTAAGGCTTCTGCCCAGTCTTATGTTATGTTTCACGGCTCCTCCTCAGTGTTACTTGTAGAAGTCCTTAGAGGGTAAGCTCTTGATTTGTCCACAAATCATGCTGTCAAATATTGTCACCCATTGTACTCTCCTCCTTTGTCTCCAAACTGTCATACCTACTGAAACCACCTGAGGAGTATTACGCTGTCACTGTACTTGTGACAAAAGCCACTGCTTAGGTTTGCTTTTCTGTTGCTATGATTACACACTGACCAAATACAGCTCTGAAAAGGACAGGGTTTGTTTGCTTTCTGGGTTACAGCCCATCATGGAGGGAAGCCAAGGCAGGAGCGGGAGGCAGGAACTGAAGCAGAGGCCACAGCGGAAGGCTGCTTACTGGTTTGTTCTCTGTGGCTTACTTAGTTTGCTTTCTTATAGAACCCAGGATCACCTGCCCAGGATTGGCATCCCCCAACATGGGTAACTTTGATTTCACAAATCTATAGGCATCTAGTCACCCTTATTCAAGGAAAGGGCTTCATACATACATCATTCTCTTTGAACTCCATTGACTAAGGCCTCAGTAAGTCTCTCCCCCACCCTTTTCTAATTACCAAACAATAGCACACGTGGAACTCTAGCCCATATTAACAAAAGCAAATGGACTAACCTAACAAGCTACAGGGGGACCCACACAGACTGTGTTTCCTCCTTCCAACTAATGGTGTGTTTCAAAATGTATGCAATAGACTATAGAATTACAAGGTCTGGGAGTTTGTTCCTTCCCATGGTACACAGGGGTAAAACAATAAAGGAAAACTAGATAAGAAAATGTTGTTCATGGAATACATATGAGAACAACTCCTGGATCCCTGCCACCAAGAACCCACCTACAAAGTTCCCTGAGGTAGCTCTAGTCTATCCTCTGTCTCCCTGGGGATCTTAGCCACTGACTATTTATTCCCTTATCATTGGCTGTGTACTCCAGACATAACTATCCTGCCTGTCTTCTGGAAGAAGACTTTGTTGTGTATGTGAATGGGCCTTCCCCTCCCGCTTCTGCTCAACATCAGAGGCCAAATTCCAAGCACCCAGACCAGACCTGACCCCAAATGATTACCCTCAATCCACCCTTAATGGAACCCAGTAACTTCCAGTTTTATCCTGGGGATTAAGAGAGTTCTTTTGGGTAGAATTTTAAATTTGGTGTTTAAATAACATGGCATTCTGGAGAAAGTCGTG
The DNA here is from genome assembly GCF_903992535.2 of Arvicola amphibius. Lineage (NCBI taxonomy): Eukaryota > Metazoa > Chordata > Mammalia > Rodentia > Cricetidae > Arvicola > Arvicola amphibius. The sequence continues at coordinate 38,754,540 of NC_052060.1, read as the reverse complement.
ACAATGACCACACAGCTCTGAACTGTATTCTCTGAAGTGGTTAAAATTATAAATATATACAAGCTTATCTATATGCATAAAGTTTACATATACACAATGGTTCATGATCAAAATTATTAACTCTTTCAATTTTAGAAGTTTAAAGTAAAACTCATATCCAGATGCCATGGCACATTCCTGCCATGAGGAGTTGAGGAAAGAGGATAGCAAATTTGAAACTACCCTGAAGAGCAGAGTCATACCTTGTCTCAAAACAAAACAAAACACAAACAAAAACAAAAACAAAAAACAAAATAAAGATAATTGTAAACACTTAGGTGGTTTAAGGATTTTTTTCCTTGAACTGCTTAAGTAACAGAGAAATAGAAAATCGGAAGAATGCAAAGCCTTTGTAAATCTTTCAAAAGCTGTTAAATGATCAAATTTATAACAAGTCCTTTTTGTAGTACATGCTTGAATATGCATAAAGAATTTATATTTTTATCATCATTATTTTGAAAATTTCCCCCTAACAGAGGGCCTTTGAAGTGAGAGACAGAAAGAGAGAGAGAGAGAGAGAGAGAGAGAGAGAGAGAGAGAGAGAGAGAGAGAGAGAGAGAACTGGCTGGAACAAAGTAAGGCTTTGTATATCATTTACAAGGGCTGTTTTGTTTCTGAAATAATTTTAAGAAAGTTGAGAATCATAAAACTGTTTTTATATAACATTTAGTCAAATTTTCTATCACCAAGGTTCTGCTTTTGGCAAATAAGATAAAGTATTTATTAATATTAACGAATCTATGAGAAGAGTTTCAGATTAGTTAAAAGGAAAATAACAAAAACCCTTAGGTCCACGTGATCGTAGCTTGTTCACAGCCCTTGTTTCTAGTAGGCCAAATGCAAATTCCTCATTTACCACAAACCCCAAAATGTGGGAAGAAGATCGCTGAGTCAACAGGAAATAAAGGAGACAACTCTCTAATTCTCTGTAGAGAATTAAAATGCTACTGTCCCCACACAGAGACCCAGAAAAGACTTTACTTTTTTAGAGCCAGAAGCTGCCTGCTTCTGCCTTGCCGGGGCGGGAGCACAAGCACACAATGGAGTTCCCCATGGAAGTAGTTTATTTTCTGCGTATAGACTGTGAAGTGCTGCTGCAGCACACTGGTGTGCTCATGGTTCAGAGTGTAGACACTGTCTGGTGTACAGTTGAGGGCTTTAAGAGATAGGAATTCTAGCTGAATAAATGATCATCTCGCCTATTAATCAAATAAATAACATTGTGATAAAGCTGGATCCAAGGTTCCAGAAACCCCTTATGGCAGTTCATTGTCTCTGGGGAGGATGGAGAATTGAAATTATTATTCTTATAAATTCAGACACTCAACCACAGAGGTTACATGATTCACCCAAGGTTGGGAAAGCTTGGGTTTCCCTTGCAAAGCAGAGTTGTCCCAGTCAGATCTGCACACAGGCCTGCCTCATCCTAGGAGCCCTTGAGTGGCAACTTCAGGTCGAGTATTGGGAGTTCAGTTCTATCACTGTTCTGGAACGCACTTTTCTGGAAAATGTTGTTCCTTTGCTAGGATCCTGCTTCCTTGTGTTTCAGACAGTTTTACAAAGTGACAGAGCCTGCCCACTTCTCCACCATACATCACTGTGTATCTCGTTTTATTTAGGTGTATCTGTGGGGTGTATGCACAAGTGTGCCAGAAGGCAGGCTCTGACTCCAGAGCAGGACTTTGGGGGTCTTCCTCCCTCATACCCTGCTTTATTATTTCAAGACAGGGTCTTCTTAAGAAGAAGCTCCCTGTTAATGCTCCCTGTCGAGGTTCCCTGTTGAGGCGAGGCTGGCTGGATTCTTCTGTCTCCACTGCACAGTGCTGGGGTTATGGGCACCCACAGCCATGCCTGACCTTTTACAAGTGTGCAGGGTAATCAAACTCAGAACTTTATACTCTCAGAGCAAGAACTTTACCCACTGAGCAATCCCACCAGCCCCTGGAGAACCTCTATTCACCCTTTATTTACTTCCTTAGCTCTAAAAAAAAGGAATTTTTATTTTACTTACGTGCCTGTGTGTGTTCGCACATGTATTCAGGTATCTACAGGAGCCAGAAGGAGGTATTGGGCCACCTAGAGTTGGAGCTACAGATGCTGTGAGTTGCCAGATGTGGGTACGGTAAGCCAAATTTGTGTCTCCTGGAAGAGCAATAAACATTCTTAACCACTGAGCCATCTCTCCGTCCCCTTATTTTCTTAGCTTCACTTTTCAAATCATTATAGCCTTCCAATAGCTACATACACCACTTGACTTCATGGCTAAAGTGGCTCACAGCATTTTTGGAAAGCATAGTAACTTTGGGAAAGGAAGAAGTGGAAGGCTACAGAAGATTGACACCCGTGTCACCTATGGCAATGTTCTTAGGTGTGAGCTCTGCATAAAGAAGTCTTACCTGTAACTCACCAACAAACTTGTTGAGAAAAAAAAAAAGCACATTATACTTCTGTAAACCTACCTCTAAACTGCACTAAACCAATTAATAAAAAAGACTCACTTTAAGGACATATTAACCTATGTAATGAACTACTTAAGGGTAAGTGCCTTAGTGGGTAACTCAATGACACTCTTGGCCTCACACTCCTGCAGAAATCTAGTCCCTAAAAATCTTGGTTAGAAGCTATGCATGTAAAGTCTGTTGAATCTTGTACTTGTCTATTGATTTAATTATTAACTTCTATTATATGACATACAGGTTGATTTGACTTTTGACATTCCGAAGAGTAACTGATTATTGAAAGGTATTCCAAAAGACTTTCTTGGCCATTTCCTCTAGTCCTGCGGTCTTTTCAAATGTTGACAAAAATGAGATTACTTTATTCTTTTTTCCTGGGGTCAGAATGTCTTCAGGCTTGGGATTAGACAACATTTTGGTAAAAAAAAAAAAATAGCTAAAAATCTGCAATCAATTTCTATATCTGTCGCATGCTCTTCTTGTGACATTGGATTACTCTTGCCATTGGATACATGTTGTCTTCTAAGAGCCAGCTTGGTGCACAGTCTGCCCTTGAGAGTAGTCTTCCAGGCATGCAAAGGGATGGAGCATTGAGAGGCTCCTTTGAAAGACCCTGGCTCCCGAACAGCTTTAAGACCTTAAAAGTTGAAATACCTTTTTGCTTTCTCTAATAAGGACCCAGAAGGAAATATATTATGTACTTTAAATATTTGGGGGACCAAATTTAGTTGTAGGTAGAACGCCTATTAAAAATTTCAGAAAGAAAATCAGGCCAAAATGTATAAACGGTCCTGACACCAACCTTCCACACTTATCCAGATTGTAGCCCTTGGAAGACAGGGAGGGGTGGCATGGAGAGCTGGCCAGATCAGAGGCAAACTGATGAAACCTTTCCTCCATGCTCGTGGGTAGTGATATTTTGCTTGTGTTTTAACAAATAAAGCTTGCCTGAAGATCAGAGTGCAGAGCTAAGCCACTAGAGGCCAGGCAGTGGTGGCACACACCTTTTAATCCCAGGACTCAGGAGACAGAGGCAGATCCCTGTTAGTTCAAGGCCACCCCAGGCTACACAAAATTGATCCAACCTATAAGAGGAACAGAGCTCACACAAAGGTGATTCCAGCCCTTGGGATCCCACATTTTTAATCCCAGCAGTAGGGAGGTGGAGACAGGGGTGATATAGCTGGGCAGAGAGAGGAATATAAGGCGGGAAGAGGCAAGAGCTCATTGTAGTCTGGGTGCTGTCTGAGGACAGGATCACCCTTTTGGATTGGGTAGAAGTAAAAGGTCTCTAGTGGCTGGCTGCACTGCGTCTCTGATCTCTCAGCTTTGTTTGTTAAAACACAAAATATCCCTACACCCATGTGGGCTGGTTTATACCGTCAACCAGCATTTGATTTTGCTAAAGGAGCAACACACAACTGTTAGCACTAATAATCTGACTCTGCTCAGTTAAACACAGGTATAAATAATGTAAACTTATAGTTCACATAAGATAGAAGACTGTATCACATTTGATTCATATTTTACTTAAACATCTTGGTCTTTGATCACTAGAATATTTAAAATTGATATATATTAACCAAAGGTACCATTCTCTTATTTCAAAATTCCAGTATTTTATCCTTTAAAAGATGACTTCAGAAACCCCAGTGCAATTACCAAATCATATTTGTCATGCGAATGATGATAAGAAATAGAGAATAATTAGAAATAGTTCATGGATAGGGCTGGAGAGATAGCTTAGTAGTTAAGAGTCCTTACTGCTGTTGCCAAAGACCTAGGTTCCATTATCAGTACTGATATCGAATGGCTCGCAACCAATTGTGACTCTAGTTCCAGGGGATCTTGTACCCTCTGGTTTCCTTGGGCACCTGCATACATGGTATACATAAACTCACACAAGCACACATACATTCACATAAACACATTAAAAAGAATATGAAAATACTTCATTTTATGAAATTTACCCTGGAAGAATGGATCCAGTCATTAAACAACAGATAAACTATATTATAATATCTAAATTATATCACAATTATTAAGCTATAATTATAATATCTAGATATTAGTAAGTAATCCAGGTGTAGCAAATCATGCCTATAAACTTAGCACTCAGGATACTGAGACAGGGGGATTACGGCAAGTTCCAGGAACATTCACCCCCACCCACCCCTCAAGTTCATTACAGGGTTGGGCATAAGCAACCCAGGATTATCCAATGCTAATGTTCAATGTTTGAAAACTTATCCTAATAGTGAAGGAAAGAAAGATCATTATGAATTGTAAGAGTAAACCTAGTATATTCGTGCTAAAGTTGCCTATTGATAGAGCAATAAGAATTATTTTGGTTATCTCAGTCAAGAATGACATCCACTAACTAACATTTCTTTTGGAAATCATCTACAGGTGGTATTTGGGCTAATAAGGAAAGGAGGTCCCGGTGTCTTGGCCCTGGCTCTGCCTGACTCTGCAACAGCTGCCCTGGAGGATGTGGTTTTTGCTGAACCGCCTGTAGAGGCGTATTATTGTGTGCAAGATGTAATTGGGTATCGCTTCCTGCCTTGAAAGCTTGTTCTTTACAGGTTTCCAGCAGACAAATTGGAGAATTTAGCAAGGATGGACCATGCAAGCAACCATGGCAGGCCGTATGTGACAGAAGGCTGCAGCAAATGGCAGTATGGATGCTTGGAAAACCCCAGAAAACATGATGTGGCCCTGAGTCACCGTCTCTCTATGTTTCGACAAGTGCTGTGTCTTGTGGATGTCAACAGGGTCGATAGTTCTCTTTATCAAAGGGTGCAGCTTCCATGGATTCGTGGAAACTGCAGTCTCTCGGCTTTAATGTTCTTGGCAGAAGGAGTCCTGTCCGGATCTGAGAGAGAAGAAGAAATCAGTACCGAGAAGGGCCTCAGTGCTACTACTCCCTTCCGGGCTCAGTCTTTGCTGAGTGTGGGCTAGTGGGGTGAACTGACCCGCAGATGTATCTTCTCCCCTCCCCCGACTTAGACGCTGCCGGAAGGCTCTTTGGAAGGCCAGGGGAATGGAGCCCAATACACAGCAGGCTGTTATGCTAAGTCTTCAATCCTTCCCTAGCCGGTGGCTAAAGCTGGAGGGAGGGCAATGGAAAGCTCTAGCTGCCAAAGGCGCCCTCCTCCGAAGCGCTCCTGCCTACCCCTTGCTGACTCTCCCTGCTCAGTCACCCCTTTGTTGACTTCCTATATTTTCACTCAGATGTGGTTTAGTGTTTTCTTTCCAAGGCATATTTTGCATGGAAGAATGCTTTCAGTGAGCTGAGGCCCTAATTGCCAAATAATGGTTGCCAAAACATGTTATTTTGGCTCGAGATGGTACAGAGCAGGAGGCGGTTTCCCCTCACGAAAAAAACAAATCCTTCCTCAAGCAGCCCAAAGGCCATTTGCAAGCTCACAACACCCAGGCTTCTGCTGTGGTGCTTCCTTCAGTGGGTGAGGGTGACCACCGTCTCCAGTCATTCACGGCCTTCCTGAGTCTCTTCCGGTGTCTGAGGAGGGGCTTGTCTCTGAGCCTGGCCTTTGGCTGTGGGCACTGGGCTGAAGGAAGCCGCCAGGACTTGCCTCCACCTCAGCCCCGCCAAAGGCGGCCTGTTCCACCACCCGGCGAGCCTTCCCACCCGGCGTGCTCTCCAAGCGTCTGCCAGCTAACACAAGCCGCCCAGCAAGCACGGGGATTCCAAATAGAGACAAATCTGGGGCCCCAGGGGGAAGCTGGATGGAACTGATCAGTAGGAGAGATATATCACTGCTAATTAAGTCCGGATCCCCTGGCTCCACTTGAAACAGACCAAGGAGGGATCAGGTTTTGAGAGCAGGTGCCGACTGGCTGCAAAAGAAGAGTCCATCACTTTAGGAAAAGGTTCTGCCCGCAGCCTGGGGGGAACACAGACCAGGAGGCCCAAGGCTGTTCTGAGAAAATTCATTACCGGACAGAGCCACGACATCAGACTTTGTCTAGGGACATAAAGGAACTTGTGGAAAAACAACCCCCAAACCCCCCAAAAACAATACAACCTACTGCTGTAAGCAAGAACTCCATGTCTATCCCGTTTTTTTTTTTTTTTTTTTTTTCTCCTTTTGATAGCCGACTTACTTTCTTCTAGGGTGGACAATGGAGTTAATTTAGAGGCGAGTAAACACTTTCCTGGAGACGCCAGAAGCAATTTCATTAGGGCCCAGACAATATGGGATTTGTTTCGACTCAGAGGCTGGTCCAGCGTGGGCCCCTACCGTCAGCGTCACCCACCCTGCTGCCTTCCCAGACTGCGGAAGAAGAAAAAAAAAAAAAAACCCGAGTAAATAAACTTAGCGGCATCTACTTCAGGGAAGGAAGTACGACAGTTGTATTCATGAAGAGGAAATGCATTTTAGGGTGAAGGATCTGTGCAGTCCCCCACAGTGCGAATGATGCTTATATGCCTTTTTTTTTTTTAAATCTCCAGAGACTTTTCCTTCACACTCGAAATTACTGTTTGCTTTTACAGCCCACCTGGTTTGACACTTTTATCACTTGAGAGCTCTGCCAGTTGTTCGCCCTGTGTTATCTCATTTGATCCTAGTGATTCTGGGAAGCAGGTCTGCTTAGAATGGTTACAATGAAGATCTGAGTGTCGCCAGATCCCAGCTCTTCTAGCCATGATGGTCCCTTTGCTCGGAGCTCCAGACTGCCGCAAAAGTAAAATTGCTTTTATAGATGCCAAATACACTGAATGAATGAATGATATTGAACCTTGTGACAGGACAGCTTAGTCCTGCTGTGATCTGAGAAATTCTTTTAGTATGTGCTAAGTCTAGCATTCTGGAGATCTCCTATTTGGGGGACAATATTTGTGTTGAATTTAAAAAAATCATTCTGAGGGTCTTCCTTTGATCTACACGAGGAATGCTCTTAATCCTGGGAGCATCGGGCTGCTTTTGGCACATTTTTAAGAACCTGCAGGCAAGTTGGCTGAAGTTGCTGGCAATGACTCCAGAAATCATTATCAACATAATTTCCTTTTTCTTATGACATGTAATCTTTTCCCTCTCTTCACGCCCCAATCGTCCAACTACTCTTGCTATCAGGAACCTACGGCTTTAAGTCCCATCCCTAGGCCCTGAGTGCATCTCTTCTCTGGATTGTAGCCCATGTTTATTGTGCTATTTATTAGTTTTATAGCAACAGAGTGGAGTGAGTGCTCCTTTGGTGCTTGTCTTTGGATTGTAGACGTCATTCAGTCCTTAACAAAGAGGAGTTTGGGTCCTTGTTAACACCCTAACAAACCTGAAAAAGAAACCCAGAGAGAAGTGTTTACAAAGCTCTGGTGTGTAGGAGAGGCTTTGCTTCATGGATGACTATGAACAGAGATGTAGAAGCACAGTGGTGGTGCCTAGTGACACCCCGAGAGGAGAAACAGGGGGCACAAGGGTTGAAACCGAATTGGAAATGTGTACAGGAGGGTGTCATGGCCGTGTATAGCTCTGCTGGATCCAGTTGGCCCTGATTCCGCTGTCCTTTTTGTCTTCCCCAAGAATCTGACAAATTGTTACGACTCCCGTGGACACAGTGAAGGAGCCCTGTGGTTCTTAGTCGATGCAGTTTTGCCAGAAGCTTTTGCTAATGGCGAGAACACAAGTAGAGGTGATAGTCTCAGCTGGTGCTGGATCTGTATACGCATCCGAACCCATCAGTTTCTGGAGCATGGGCTTTGCTGGGCTTAATTGTTGATCAAATGACTTTCGGCCATGTGGATTCTTGAAGAAAAAAATAAAGATTTCCTGCGCTCTTTGGAGCTTTGACCTTTAAAATCGGCCCAAGGAATGTAAGGGAGCTGCACATTTTACAGACCTGATGTAAGATTTGTTTAGAACTACAGGGGAAAAAAAACAAGAGAGAGGTACACATTGCATTTTTACAAGAGGTCCATTCAACAGCACAGGATACAGTGAAAACAAAACAGGATTGGGCGGGGTGCGTGTCTGGGCTCTCAAAGGCCTGAAATCAAAGAGGTGAGCAAACTGCTCTGCATAAATCCCTGGCGTCCGCTCTGATAAGTGAGATTATGGACTTGAAAGGTCAATTATATATTCTTGAGGAGAAATGCCAGGGTCCTGTAAATGTTTGTGCTGACAAGATCTTAAAATAGACGAGTGAGTGACCACATATAGAAATGGGGTGAGAGCTTCGTACAGTTTTATTACCCTGTGATGGGCAAATATTTGCCTCATGGGACACACCCACTCTCTCCAGAATAGTCTATTGTAAACAACGGGCTCCCTTTTACAAGAGCTGGAATCTTTATGATGTTTGGGAACACTGAAACCAAAGGCTAAACAGCTTATTCGAATCTTGTCTTTCAGCCAGGAGAGCTCACCAGTTGATGTCTCTCCCTCTTTCTTTTCACTGACTATGCCCAAGGCATGTTCTAGAAAACTAACATTGGCAAGCATTCTGTGTGCCCTTCCCACTTTTATTTCGGGGGATAACAAATGGGGAGTCTTTCAGAATTTCCCAGGTGGCTCCAGTAGACCAGCGGCCTCCCTCCCTTGCCCGCCTTCCTATAGCCCAGAGGCCTACTTCCTAGTCTGAGCTCCCGCATCAGAAGAAGTGTGAGAATGTGCTGGCAGGATTTAGCTCCACAAGATTTATGCCTGACTGTTTGGAAGGCTTACAAAAATGTACTGCACTTCTATCTCAGAGTGCCCGGCTTAAGATTGCGTGCACACAGAGCTGATCTCATTACTTCTAACTTGTGCAGTTCTGAGGCCATGAGAAGTATTTAATTATCTTCCCTTAGTCCCCTCACCAGAGCTAAATACAGTAAAAGACTAAGACAGAAAAAAGAAACTGAAAAAAGATGATATATTTTTCCTAAATTTGTGCATACACATGTCTGTATATTGACTATATTAGTACCCACGTATAGTTAGTTTGGGAATTATTTGGGATATTTAGTATCATTCTCATTGTCAGAATTGATTTGGTCTAACCAAACTAAAACAACTCTGGTGTAAATAGAAATAATCTGTGTTCTGGCTAGCTTTTGATATTAGGAAGGACAAGATGGTTCTTTTTTTTTTTTTTTCTTTTTTTGGTTTTTCAAGACAGGGTTTCTCTGCAGCTTTTTTAGAGCCTGTCCTGGAACTAGCTCTTGTAGACCAGGCTGGCCTCGAACTCACAGAGATCCGCCTGCCTCTGCCTCCCGAGTGCTGGGATTAAAGGCGTGCGCCACCACCGCCCGGCTGACAAGATGGTTCTTATGTGACATCTAAAAATGTTTTTGGCTTGCTAACCATGCTTAAGTTCTATCAGAGGAAGCATTGCCTTGCGACATTGTAAACCTCACATCACAGCACTCTCACACCATTGGAGTGTTGGAGCCAGAAGCTACCACTGGGCCCTATTCACCGCTGGATTTGAACTCATACTATGCCATAAGTCTGAGAAGCAAAAAGACATTCTTTACTCAGATTCCTTAGGGTTCGTGTAAGTAACTATTCTAAAACTGGGGCAGTGACTTTGTGAGGACACGGGCAGGACAAAGAGGGGCCAGCGAGCAGATCATCCGTTCTAAGTGAAGGACCCAGGGGGCTTGCAACAAGCACAGTTCATGCTCGGTGGGAGGATGATAAATGTCCTCTGGCGAAGCGGGAAGCCAGCGTTGCGGGGAGATGGATCTTCACCTCGACATCCCTAGAACTCCCACACACTGGTTGTGTGACTTTGGGAGAGCCACGTCACAGTCTGAGCCACGTTCTCTTCCCTGTGAGCTGTAACACTGGCCTTGGAAGCTTCTCTGAAAGAGTCGTGAGAGAATGCTCAGGAAAGTGGTTTGGGGATGAACAGCGCTCTTCAGATGGTCTATGATCTTGAGAAGTTGATGTTTCACTTGCTTTTACAGGAACTTTCTGGACCTTTGAAGGCCATTATATGTTGTACATGTGTGCACACATGTATTGTTTGTGTGTATGTGCTGAAATCAAACATGCCTGTGGCTGCATCTGTTAAGTTAGGCTAAACAGTTGCCACAGGTAGAAGCGAAATGTGTTAAGGTTGAAGTATCAAGAGATAACCACTTGCTCACTGAAGAAAGAGCCCCTCGTGAGTGCCTGTGATCAGCGAGTGCTTTTCCCCAGTTTGTCTAGCTGTGTGCCCAGAAACAGAAGGACAGAGGTTTGCACTATGCGTCTAACCATCTTCATCATCACGGTAGCTGCTTTTGTCCTAGGTGTGTGAACTCATCTGTAATTTAGACATTATGCAAACATCTCCCTATAAATCCCTATAAGCTAACCAAACACAGAAATATGTAAGGAATTATGCCAACTCCTCTTTTTTATAAAGCTGTCATGTGTGTTCGATTTAGAGAGTCCAGAAGCCATTGAGAATTCCCCTGGGAAGATTACTGTTGTTCCCCTCCCCCACTCCCTTTCCTTGCATGCCTTTGGTCTATGAGGGCACTAAATGAGGCAGCCTAAAGAAAGAGAGCCTAAAGAGTGAGAGGCTGGCAAGGAGGGAACAGAGAGGAGGTCTCCGGCACCCTTGGCTTTCAGGGTTTTTTTTTTTGTTGTTGTTGTTGTTGTTTGTTTATTTTGTTTTGTGTTTTGGCTTTCAGTTTTATGGAACCATCCTCCCCATTTGGTCCTGCATTCTCCTAATATCTAGTTCTCTTTGTTCTCTGCCTTTCCCCCACAAGTAGCTCTGGCCACCAAGGACTCTAGGAACAGGAAACCACACACGTCCCTTCCCCTCATCATAAAGATACCAGATGACTATGATTTCTGGGAATACCTGTGATCTACAGACAATACAAACAATAGTTCTACCCAAGGAAACGGAAATGGTGAGAGTTTTTCTTTTATCTGTTTAACTGTATCTGTCAAAATTTTTATAATCTGCTTGATAAACCGCCTACCTTTAGAATGTACTCTCTTTGAAAGGAACTGCAGGCGTCTTATATTACTCAACACCCAGGACCTTGTTGGGAGTGGAGTAGAAGACAAAAGCTACGACTTGCAGGAAGAAGGAAGGGGAACCCTCAGAGAAACCAGCCTGGCTGATGTGCATCCCTGTGGGATCTTTTGGTGATATAATGCCCTCTTGTCAGATCCTGGCATGCTTGTTTTCTGGTATGCCTGAAGTAAGAACAGCACCGGTTACTAGCCATGCAGAAGCTGTTGATGGCAATTGGTAATATTATGAGCATTTTAATGACTTTAAAATGTTTTTTAGAAAACTCCTTGAAGGCTCTGGTTTCGGTTCTGTATGTCAGGGAGCAATCAGGTGAAGCAGGCGACCATGTGTTTTCTTAGAGTGAGGCACCTTTAACAGCTTCCCCGAGGTTCTGGCTCAGTGCAAGGCAATCTCTGGCCTGGCCGTTGAAACAGAAGTTTGGGGAAGCCCCAGAGGAGGGGAGAGGATCGGGCTTGTCCTGAACTGCAGCCAACATTCAGTTGTTGCTGGCACTGGCCTCCCCTGTCTGGGTGTGCTTGAAGACCATTTGGCACTGCAGACTGCGATGAATTCAGTGCTGCAGTATAATTGTTGACCCCTGGCTGTGCACGGAGATGAGAAGACATCCAGAGCGTCTGTCTCCAGATACTACATCCAAGAACCCCAGAGAAGCCGTGGCTAGAGGCGGCATCAGCATCCTTGTTCTAAGCATTGACGCTGGGTTTTCTCCAAATTGAAGAAAGACTCACTTCTTTCTTGATGTGCAGAACCTTCTGGAAGTTACAAATCTCTGTTTTAAAAGGGAAGTATCAAAAAGCTCTGGCCTTGACCAAAGAAACATCTGGTGGATGTTTTGGCCTAATTGAAACTTTGATTAGGTTGCTAGAGTAGCTGCATTAGGGAGGATGTCTAAACAGCTGGTCTGTGCATCCAACTTCTGTGTGTCCACTTGACACCAGTCAGGACTCCACCCTCTCCTCTCTCTACAGGACCTCTCTCTACAGGACAGTCTTTCTCCTTACCCTCATACAGGTTTTACCCAGAAGTCACCAACTGTTCAGATTTACCCAAATTTTCTTTTTTACATATTACTGGGGACCAAACTCGGGTCCTCATTCTTGGGCAACAAGTACTTTTTATTGATTGAGCATCTTCCAGCTCTTAGTCTTCTTTTTAAAAAGATTACATTTAGTACTATTTTTAAAGATTATTTTTATTTTGTCTGCATGTATGTCTGTGTGAGGGTTCCAAATCCCCTGGAACTGGAGTCAACAGACAGTTATGAGCTGCCATGTTGGTGCTGGGAATTGAACCCAGGTCCTCTGGAAGAGCAGCGAGGGCTCTTAACTGCTCATCTATCTCTCCAGCCCCATCCCCTAGTATTTTGAACTGTGGGTAAATCTCATGAAAATTAAGCTCTCCCAAGGGCTGGGTGATGGCAGTGCACACCTTTAATCCCAGAACTCAGGTGGCAGAGGCAGGTGGATCTCTGTGAATTCAAGGACAGCCCTGATCTACAGAGTGGAGTACAGGATAGCCAGGGCTATACAGAGAAACCCTGTCTTGAAAAACCAAAGTGGGAGGGAGGGAGAGAGAGGGAGAGAGAGAGAGAGAGAGAGAGAGAGAGAGAGAGAGAGAGAGAGAGATCTCCTCATACTGCTTCTGATCATGAAACACAGAAACCGGTGGTGCTGGGAAGGGGGAGACAGGAGGACTTGGGGTTCACTAACCAACTAGTCTATCCTAATGGCTGAGCTCTAGATCTGTGAGAGACCCTGTCTCAAAAAATACAAGGCACATAACATAAGCACATGCACAAGCATGTGCACCTGCACACATGAATACACACACACAAGGAAAATAGCATACCAACCAAAACTCAAGTTTTATAGCTTTCATTTCATTTTTAAGTCTTTTTATGCTTATTTAATTTCATGAGTAAGAATGTTTGTTCTGCATATGTGTATGAGTACCATGTACATGCCTTATGCATATGTGTGTGTGCACCATGTGCGTGCCTGGTGCCAGTGAGGTCAGAAGAAGGCACTAGACTCCCCGGTTGTGAATTGCCATATGGGAGCTGGGAATGGATCCTTAGTAAACTCAACACGTGCTTCTAACTGCTGAGCTAGCTCTCCAGCCCCAGACTTTCTAACTTCCTGTCCCGTGAGGAGAAAATCTGGTGGAGAGTGCTCAGGCCTGCTTCTCTTTCTGCTGCTGTTGACTTTTGCAGGTTGACTGCAAGCTGAGGGAATTCTGGACAGAGCTGTCTGGCTACGTAGAAAAAAAGCTGGGGTTCAGGAGAGGTGAGGGGAAAGACTGCAACTTGATGGTTCAAGAAAAATGTTTGTGTTCCTGGCTTCATTAATTGTTCAAGAATCAGAATTGTCGCCAAGCCTGTTCTGTTCTAAAGGAGCAGAGTGAAGCCATTCCCCAATATGATAGACACACAGCAAGCAGAATGGCCTCCCGTGGCCACCAGTGTGGCCTCCTTTGCTATCCAAACTACTCGCTAGTATCTTCACCATTTGCTCCCCGTGTTATTATTCCCATTTGTATCCCATCTCTTCAACTCCTGCTAAGAGCCATGGGGTTAGGACCACTAATGCCCGGCTCTTCCTTTTAGTATTGAGTCTAACCTCCAACTCTCAATAGCTGTTTTAGAGATGTTGGAAAAGCAGATAAAGTTTGAAACTCATGAAGTTCTCCGTGAACCACCCCCTTCTTTTATACTCATTTTCATGCTTCGCAATTTGTCTTTTAATAAGAACATATTATTTATTGTTTTCTTAAATAGCAGTAGGAAAGTCTCCCAAATGTCTTTGGAAGGCAATAAAACAGTAAGTGCAATCTCATGCCTGAATAATATCTTCTATTATTTAGTCGATTTCCTAGCAGGCTTTTTATTCTGGCTTCTATCTTATTGTTTATAAACAGATTCGCAGTCTTCCATGCTGCTTTCTTGAAAATATAACAATTATAATTAACATTTACCCTGTCTTTTAAGCCATTTACTTATCAGCCATCACATGAATACTGGTCATTTATTAATTAGTCAGGCTTGCTTTCAAGGTTGGAGAACAATCTAGCTAACCGAAGCAGAACAGAAAGGAGGCTGGGATTTGTTTCAAGAGAAAATAAAAGATAATAGGAATTAGTATACTGCCAGGTAGAGAGTGCTGAGGTACACGAATGGACCAGTCACACTGAGCTCTGGTATAGAGATTTCTCTGCCTGGGACACAGGGCTTCTGAGGGCAGATGACATTTGGTCTGGCACAGAACGTGATAAGGACTTAAATATGTGAAAGTGCTGACCACATGCTGTGCTACCACGGTCACTCTGCGGAGCTGATTTATCTTCCCAAACCTTGACTATCTCCTCTTGAACTACAATGGGATGCTCCCTCCCATGTCCGTCATTTTCAGGATGGTTAATGTTGTCCTCTATTGCACCATACGAATACAACGCAATTCAGTTAGCACTTAGATTCCTTTTAAGTATCAGAACCAACACAACCTAACTAGAGGCAAAACAAGGTTATTATCTTTATTATAAGGTATTTTCAGCCCCATTTTGCAGGCGAGAAAAAACAAGGCTTGGAGAGGTTATGCAATCTTGCCTGTGTGCACTTAGGGTTTTGAGATGTGGAAAGGAGGGATGGAGGCTGAGCTGGGTGGGTGACAGTGGACAAAGACAATTTATGGAAAGGTGCTGTCTCACTAAAAGCACCGCTAGCCATGCGTCTACACAATGTCACAGCGAGCCTGTTCTTTGGGGTGCACGTCGTTAGGGCCTGCCAGGTGTGGAAGGCAGGAAATAACTACCTTTTGGGGGTGCTTCTTTTATGTGGTTCTTAACAGGCATCTGTGCTACCCATAGCGGGGAGCTGGGGATTTCAAGTCAACTCTTGAGTGTTCTGTGTGGCAGTTCCTCCCATAACGGCTCCTTGGTTGGAGATCAAAGGCCACCAGGCTTCCTAACAGAGTCAGCTTTTAATAAATGCTTTCTGCAAGGTGAATGATTGAGATGACACCAGAGACATATAAGACACACAAAACGAAACACCAACCCAACCAAAGTGCATTTCTAGGTCTTAAGATAAACTTTATTACCCTCTAAAAATAAGAGTGATGGCCAAATTAGCATATCAAGATGAGCTGTTACTCCTCTCTATCTACGTTGCTCTGGGTTTTGCTAAAATCCCTGAAATACCTCTGCAAGCTCATTCCTGCCTTCTTGCATCAGGGCTCACAGTGGCTATGAGAAAGGCCTGGTTTCCCAGGTCCCTTGGGCTCACTTGTTACACCCAGGGAGTCACCAACTGGAGGCAGCAGCTTCAGGCTGTTGGAATGGCTGCAATGGGTCTGTCTTTGAAGTCTTACCCGGCACTTATCTCTCCTTGCACCAGGCAGGCTGTAAGTGAACCCATTGCTTGCAGCTGTCACCATTTAAGCCAGCAGGCGTTTGAAGATGTGCCGCCCCCCACCCCTTGCGAGGGGAGCCAGAATAGAACAAAGTGTGGCATTCCCATGGAATCATTGAGCACTTGATCAGAGCGTGAGCCTGCACCTTTTCCCCTTCACGGCAGTGGGTCTGTCCTCCTCTTTGCTCTCCCATACAAAGAGGAGAAAGCCGTGGTTGGTGCCTGCTCTTTGCAAACATCAAACCCAGGGAGTTTAGAACTTTCAAAGTTTATGGTTCTGTGTCACGAAACTATTGGGGTGATGTTAGCAAAGAGGGAGAGCAAGGAGACCTCAGAATTTCTGGAGGACTGGGCACATGGGATTTTTTTCCCAGCAGGTTTTCTGCGTCTTTCTCTCTGGATTCCAAGCATGGTGGAGAGCCCAGGGCTCATATTGCTGATGAATATACAAAACCTAAAGCTGGCCAGACACTTCCTGGGGTTGTGGTTGTGATCCCCTCACCTCATCTTTGCCGCCTGACTAATTGATATACTTTACCCCTTCAGTGCGAGCTGGGATGGACGACATCTTACCACCTTCTCTCCCTTTCTTCCAGACCTCTTTTCTCCAAAAAAGGAGGTGCCCAGGAGGGTACTCACCCCTGCCCAGACCTCCCAAGTGTCTCCAACACTTTTCCCTCCTGGGTCGATGTCTCTGAGGCTGCAAATCCCACCCAGGGAGACCTGGCAGTTGGCTTCTGTGTAACAAAACCAAGCCCAGGGACCCAGCATGAGCCAGGGGCTTTGGGATCCACTTGTGCCTTTCCTGACCAGCTGACCTGCTGGGTGAGCTATCCCTTGGGCTGATTTCCCAGAGGAGCCAAGTGACCAAGAGCAAATTGCTCATTTTACAAGCAGAAATGCTGACAGTACTAGAGCTGGGGGAAGCTGTCTTACAAATTACAGTCGGGCCTGGGTGGGAAGCTGGCAGTCAGCAACAGGGCCTCAGGTTGTTTGTGCTGGAAGCGTGGGGAGAGTCTTGTGAGGCACCCTGGAAAGACAGTAGAGGAATCTCTGGAATGAGAACTGTCCGCCTCTCTCTGTATCTGTACATACCATGCGGCCTGCCCTTTGGTGACCAGGGACCTCGCATAAAGGGCTCCAGGCCTCCCAGGCCTTGGGAAGGATAAACATCTCCCTTCTGCCACCAGTGCAGTAACAACTGTGGTTCCTGGATGGAAGGTTCACAGATTGGGGGGAAAAAAAGAGGCCGATGCTGTTGGCACTGCCTTGCCTCTGATGCAGTCACCATCTGCCATCCGAGACTAAGTCTCCTTTCTCTTGGCTCTCCCAGCTCTAGGACCAACAAACAGAAACCAAGTTCAAACTTTCCAGCTTTCTTCTCTGTAAACCTCCCCAGCAAAGTCTCACTGTGGGAGCGAGGCACAGGGAGAGAACGCGACTCAGTGGATATACGTCCTGACGAGTGTAAGAACAGTCACAGCGCTGATGGGAGCAGGCCTGGGGGTCTCCCCATACCCACAGGGTAGGCCCCTGTGAGGCCACCATCAGTGAGGACCATTTGCATGTTAGTGTGTTTGCCCTCTTCCATAGCTCTGGAGAACACAAGGGGCTGGTGGGACTCTCTTGTCACAGGGCCTGTCAAAGTTTTCATGGGAAAAAAAAAACATAATTAAGAAGCACGTCATAGTTAGGGTTGTTCTTGCTGTGAAAAACAAACACCGTGATCAAAAAAGCAAGCTGGGGAAAAGGTTTATTTGACTCAGACTTCCACATTCACAGTCTATCACAGAAAGAAGTCAGGACGGGAACCTGGAGGCAGGCGCTGATGCAGAGGCCGCGAAGGGGTGTTGCTTACTGGCTTGCTCATCATGGCTCACTCAGCCTGCTTTCTTATAGACCCCAGGATCATAAGCCCAGAGCTGGCACAATTAAGAAAATATCTTACAGGCTTGCCTGTAGCCCAATCTTAGGAAGACATTTTCTCTATTGAGGCTCCCCTCCTCTCCTCTCCAGTGACTAGCTTGTGTCAGGCTGATAAGAAACTATCCAGCACAAGTACTTTGAGTATGAGGAACATCCAGGAGGAGCAATGGTTTGAGGTTTATCACGACTGTCATAGAGGTTGAGATCGTTACAAGTTTGTTTTCTTGGGGTAGACGACAGTAAGACTGTGCATCACTCTTAAGAGGTGTGCTGTTTAGAGGATGAGATCTATTTATGGAGGCGTGATTTATGGCTTCTCATTTCAAGCCTCTCATCATGCTCCTGAGCTGAGTGCTAGCAGAACCATTGCTGGAGCGTTCAGGCTGGGCCAAGAAGGGGGCAGAAGGTTTACTTCTTCACCTAAGAAATGTTACTTATCTTTTCAGAATACTGTAGTCTGACCCCCTAAAATTGAGGCATTTAGATTTTTCCCAGATAGTCAGTAAGTGAAACTAGATGAAGCTGCTAAGGTAGGTACCCACCATCAAGCCGCCATGTACGGTGATCACCAAACAAATAAAATCTGTTTGCTTTTTCCCTTTTCACCCACATCCATAATCAATTAAGAAAATGCAATGAAATGTGCTTTTAAAAATTAGTTATTGGAGACCTGAATCTGTAGGTTGTGCCAAACTAGATCAGAGAATAGGCATAAAGTCACAGAGTAACCTGGGTTTGAAGTCTAGCACGAGTAATTGAAGGAAAGGGACTGGTCAGTGACCTGCTGGCAGCCACTTAGGAAGACTGTATTCCTTGAGAAGAGTCACTATAGAATATGGAGAAAGTTTAGGAAAGCTATCCCATTGACTGCAAGTTCTAGGGTAGAGATGGAATAAAGGGGGAGCCAGAAACTAAAGCCCAGTGAAAAGAGGAATGGGGTGAAACTTACACATATGAGAAACACAAGCAGGAAATGTAGTTAATGGGGAGTTTGGAATAGCTCAAGGCAGGGTCACGGACATGTACGACTGCAGGGTGAAGTCTCATATATAAAACTGTGAAGGAAAGATGATTCGGTTTTACTATAATACATAAGAAAAAGACTGTAGGTTCTCGTTGATTTAGAAGTCACGGGGGTAGCATGCTCATGCATCTGAGGTGACATTATGAGCATCCCAAATTGCAGTCTAGACACAGGGAGTGTGTGGCTAGGTGAGCAACTGTGGGGAGGGAAGGCAAGCTAAACCATCTAGGAAAGCATTGAAAAACAAAGGAAATTTAGTCTAAAACCAAGAAATCATGAGACAAATTACTGTCACTATCTTTAAAAAACTATGAAAGGAAATATTTCAATCCAGGCTCAAGGGTGCACAACTGTAACACCCGATTCTGTAGACCCGGGCCCTACACACAACAAATAGACTTCAGCTAACTCAGTCAAGAAAGGAATCTGGTGCGATCTTACCAGGTGATGTGTGGGATTATCACAAGACGAGAGAAAGCCCAGAAGAGCTGAGAGAGGCTACAACAAAGAGCAGAGCTGTGACCACACCAGAAGAACCAGCCTCCCCAGGCATAGCCTCCACTGCATACTTGTGGTCACTGCTGTTGCATGCACCCTTCCCTGCATCCACGAATAGTCCTGGACTGTAACTCCCCTTTCTCCATATTAAAAATCCAACTCAGAGCTTCCAATTGGCAACATGACCACATACTGGCTGTTAGGACGTGAGCAGAGGGAATGCCCACACCGCTGGCTTCTCCAAGAAAAAGCAGGGCCCTGCATCCCTCTCAGATGCATGCTGGAGAGCCATTCCACTGGAAGATGGTTTGCATCCTGGGCAGACAGGCATGAGTGTGAGAGCCCTGAGGCAAAATGGGCACAATGCATGACAGGGCAGTAAGACTAGACTACCCAGCAAAGACTTTAAGATGGAGCATAAAAACCCACAGTTGTATGCAGCTGGTAAACAGTTCTTCATTTCATCTCAAAATATGAATAATTTGGGCTGGGAGATGACTAAATAGGCAAAGTGCTTGCCTTGCAAGCATGAGGACATGAGTTCAATACCGAGAACCCACACTAAAAACTAAACCAATAAGGATGGAGTTGGTGGTGAATACTTGTGTTTGTAGCGCTCGGGAGGCAGAGGCAGACAGATCTGCTCAGACTTGTTGGGCAGCAGGACACACATGATTGGTGAGTTCCAGGCCAATAAGAGATCCTGTCTTAGAAAAAGGTGGATGGATGCCCGGTGGTGGCGACACACATCTTTAATCCCCGCACTTGGGAGGCAGAAGCAGGCAGATCTCTGAGTATGAGGCCAGCCTGGTCTACAGAGTAGGTTCCATGACAGCCAGGGTTACACAGAGAAACCCTGTCTCAAAAAAAGAAAATTGAAAAGAAAAGAAAGGAAGGTGGAAGGTGCCTGAGAGCAACACCGCGTGGTTATCCTAGGTTTACCATCTGCACCTTCACACAAACGAGCATGCGTATACACAAACACAGGCACACTATGTGAGCGTTTTGTCCATTTTCCTTTGACATATATGGATGGAGGGCCTCACTGTGCTGCCTAGGGTATTTTGATCTTCTCCTGCCTCAGCCTCTCAAGTGTTAGGACTATAGGCTACCTGCCTCCCTGTTAAAGTATGCTTTTAAATAAGAAAACTGGGTTACCATGATGAAGTTGGCCCACTCCTGACAGAATGCAACAATGGGCTGGGGGCTTCTTGATGGAGATTCTCCCCTGTAACAATGCACATCTAACAGTAGAGTTGTGTGTTTGTTTCTAAATCATTCTGTTTGAAGCAAAGAATATTCTAGAAACTGGCCTATGGATTTTGGCATTTCCACTATCAAACTCTAGGCCCTGAAGTAACTCATATACTCTGATACAAACATGGGAAGACTTAGGAATCCACAATGAAGAAATTCACAATTGCTTTAGTATAAAAAAAAAAAAAACAAGCAAAAATACATCAAAACGGGACTCCCTTGACATTTTGTCACTGATTTGGAGGGTGGGGTGTAGGAAGGGATGGGAAACTGATTTCTCTTTATCCCAGAAGTAAGAGAATTTGGCTGTCTTAACCAGGCATAGCAAGATTGGGAGTGTGGGCAGTTTCTGAAAATTAAATGAACCTAAGAAACTCCCCCAGATAGAAATCTACCTGGGCAGAGAAAAGAATGACAGAATGCTCCCACTGTTCCCAAAGCTGGGACCAGACTTTCCAACATCTTTTTGCTCCCTTCCTTCCTCATCCCATCCCAGAAATCTGCCCTGGTGACTAATTGCACCTGATGTCTAGGGAGCACACTTGGGGTCACTGGCGTTGGGTCATTTTTCTTCTCAGGTCCTGGGCTCTGTACTGGGTTCTTTTCTTCTTTATTGCTCTAAAGTAGTCACAGCTCCCAGAGACCCTTAAGGTGGATGAATCTTAAGCATGTTCCTGGGACAGAGACTCACGTCCCTGTCTAACCTTAGTCCAGAGAAATAGGCACACACACGTACATGCACATGTGCACACACACAAACACACACGTGTATGTGTTTGGGAGTGGGAGAAAAGGAGAAGGAAGAAAAAAGAAACAAAAAGAAACAAGGAAGACAGAAGATGTTGGGGGAAAGAAGGAAACCGGGCAAAGGGATTTTACTGACAGTACTGGGGCCCAGGTAGGGGTATAGGGATTAGGGTGAATCTAAGAGACAAAGGACCCTAATCTCAGTTCCAGAGAAAGGTGTCAATTTCCTAAAATCTTGATCCCCAGGTAAGAGGAGGAAGGCAATGCTTTGTGTCCTTACTGAGCAAGGTTTTTGGTTTTGTTTTTTTTTAAATTTGGGTTTTTTTGGTACCTGTCCTGGAACTAGCTCTTGTAGACCAGACTGGCCTCCAACTCACAGAGATCTGCCTGCCTAATCCGAGTGCTGGGATTAAAGGTGTGTGCCACCACCGCCGGGCCCCTAAGCTAGGTTATTAGTGTGGATAATTGCCATAGTCACTTGGCTTCTGCTTGCATTCATGCAGTAGCTCTAGAAAAGGGAGTTTGAAGCAGCTGAACTGCCAGGCAAGGCAAGGAAACTGAAACTGCCCAAGGTTTCTATCTTTTCAGATGTTCACCATTTTCTGTTAAGGAAATGCCTTCCCTGAAATGTTGACTGAGAAGGGCATTTATCTTTCCCTTCCATCTTCACGAGAGCGTAGATGATTAGCTACGGAGCTCTTCTGTGTCTAACACCAGGCATCAGACATCCCAGCTACGTGGAGGCCATTTGAATGGAACACCATAACATTCTCAGAAGAAAGTCAGCTTCCTATTGTCTTAGCTGGCTGGGCTTGGAGGTGTGCTGTTGTGACAATGACCAGGGCAGTCCCAGGGTCCCTCAGTGATTACAGTTCTCCTTTATATCCTAGTTACTCTCTAGAAGGTCTTACAACTTTGGGGTATTTTTGCTTCTTAAGAAGAAGGAGCTATTTGAGCCTTTTAAATCCCAACACCATGGGGAATTCCAACATGTAATTCCAATATCTAAAACATAGGTTGCATTTTCCATGTGCCAGGTTTTATAAGCATGGGTTTATTGAATTGCCACAATGCTGTAAGGAAATATTGTTCTCACTTCTATTCATGGAGAAGAAACAGAAAAATTCCGTCTGTTGCCCAAGTCAACACAGCTAGTAAGTAAACAATATGGCTGTGGCCCGAATGCAGGGAAATTTAGAAGGTTCTGCTGGTATGAAGAGGGAACTTGCCCTTTACCCTTCTCTTTTTTCTTTTTCTTTTTCTTTTATCTTTTTTTTTTTTTTTTTTGGTTTTTTCGAGACAGGGTTTCTCTGCAGCTTTAGAGCCTGTCCTGGAACAAGCTCTTGTAGACCTGGCTGGTCTTGAACTCACTCTTTTTATCCTATAGAGCACAATGGGCTTATAAATAGTAGCCCAGAAAGCTAATGATCC
Source organism: Arvicola amphibius (assembly GCF_903992535.2). Classification (NCBI taxonomy): domain Eukaryota; kingdom Metazoa; phylum Chordata; class Mammalia; order Rodentia; family Cricetidae; genus Arvicola; species Arvicola amphibius. Next base: position 38,731,769 of record NC_052060.1, on the reverse strand, counting down.
AGCTCAACTTTTTTCTTTAAGATCACCGAATCAGACCCAAAGAGGACAAGCTACTTTTCTAAAATTTCAGAAGAGAAAATTAAGGCAGTTGACATTTTCCTTAGGAAAAAGACCTACATGATACCACTTGCACATAAACCAGCTCTGGGTGGGGGGCGAGGTGGGAGGGGAGAAGAAGAAGAAATGCAGGGAGATTGTGTAAGGGCACCTTAAAGAGCTCAAATGGATGCAGGAATCTGAAGAATGGCTAGATGATCAAAGGGTGCTTAGGGGAAAACCCAAATTAACTCAATTATGTCTTGCACTTCCTCCTACTTGTTACATGAAGCTCAGAAAAAGGGTAATGGAAATAAGTCCCAACTCATAAATTACAATCCTCCATTCATTCAACAAATAATTACTGGGAGCCTACCATGTCACAAATGATTTGCATACAGGCCTGTCCCCCCATCTATTACATACAAGGTAGCTGGGCACAGAACAGAACAAGGGACGCTCCTGCCCTGGCAGAGCTTACATTCTGCCATCTGTTGGAGGACCAATGAACCTTATTTATCTAGCAATGGTCTGTAGAAGAGACAAATTCTATCTGCAACTTAGCCTTAAGGCTGAGGGCCGTTGACCCCTGAAAGGCCAAGCAAGAGGATGCACAGTTTAGAACAAGCTATTACTGCTTCTAGCATGTTCTCATCTAGTTGTCTGTGGGCCATTAAAGGAGTGTGTGTGTGTGTGTGTGTGTGTGTGTGTGCATGTGAGCTATAGAGTGCACGTGGAATTAGGTGCACTTGGCAGCACACATGGAAGTTAGAGGTTGATATTAAGATCTCTTCCTCAATTGTTTCTCAGTTATATTTTGTGGTGATATTTTGTTTGTGTTCTAACAAATAAAGCTTGCATGGAGATCAGAGTGCGGAGCTAGCCACGAGTTAGCCAGAGGCCAGGCAGTGGTGGCACACACTTTTAATCCCAGCACCTGGGAGGAGGAAAGAGGAAATGACCTGGCTGGAAGGAGAAAGGAAGTGGTAAGGCAGGATAGAGACAGTAGCTTGGCCCCCTTTATTCTGATGAGTTGGCAAAGTGAGAGGTGGCTCTGGCTTTCTCCTTTGTCTCTCTGATCTTCCAGCATTTACCTCTATATCTGGCTCCAGTTTTTTATTATTAAGACCAATTAGAATTCATGTCACAATAGTTTTTGAGGCAGGATTTCTCACTGAGAACAAAACTTGCTGTTTCTGCTAGACTGACTGACTGGCCAGTGAGCCCTCTGGGATCTGCCTGTCTTTGTCCACAGTGTTGGATGGAGTTTCAGAGTGGGTGGCACATCCAGCTTTCTAAGTGAATGCTGGGGACTCAAACTTGGGTCCTCACTGCTAGGCAGCAGGGCACATCATCCCCTAAGAATATCCCCAGTGCTAGTAAAGAAATTGGAAAAAAAAATATTGTAACAATTTAAAACTCTCTACCTCATTTCAAATGTGCAAAATGACTAAATGTTATATTTTGTGTTTCCAAGGAATAATACAGAAAAGAATAAATTAGAAATCCATTGCAATGGTTTTTGTTTCAACTGAAGAAGTAGTAGCCTGTTACAACTGAAAATTCTATTCTACAATTTTCAAATTCACTTCTGAAGCTTTCTGATAGAAAGTTTAATAACGGCTAGAGAGATGGCTCAGGTCTGCAGCTGTTTCAGGGGGCCTGGCTTCAGTTCCTAACACCCTTGTCGCCAGCTCGAGGGAATCTAACATCCTCTTCTGGCCTCCTCAGATACCTTAATATACATGAATATATATTTAATTTATTAATATATAATACACATGAATATATATGTGTGCACACACATATGCACACACATTTAACTAGAGTTTACTAACAAAAACGTGCTGATTAATGCTATATTTTATGTTGACTAAATTACTCATGTATGTGTGTGGGTATGTGTGTGTGTTTGCGTGTATGTGTGTGTATGTGTTTTCATACATCAATTAGCTACTGAACCATTTGATATTCACTGGGAAGTTGTTGCTCTCTAATTACTGAAAACTGTACTTGAAGAAATAAAGATAATTCCTTTTGATTTCACAACAGTGATCCAGAGATTCCCCAGTCTTCAGGAGTGAATGGGTCAGGGCTCTATTCCTACTGCTGTTCCCAGCCATGGCTCTCCTCTGAGTTACTAGCTGTCTACTCAGGTTGGATTTGCTTGTTTGGTTGGTTTTGTTGTTGTTGCTGTTTTATTTGTTTGTCTTTCTCTTGGAAGAAAAAAAAAATGTCCAGGTTACTTCAAGGCTCTTGTCTTTCCAGAGTGAGAAGCACCTCTCTCGCCGCTGGATCAGCAAACTTCTGAAGTTTACTCTTACTGGAGGAACTTAGGTCACGTGTCTCCTCTGGGCTAATTACTACAGAAAGGTCACAGGGCTATCCTGATGGGTCTCCAGCTGGAGCTGGAGGATACATAGATGAACTGATAAAGACGACAGGCACTCCCATTGCAGGAGAGGTGGGGATGATGTGGAAAGGGACACAGCTCTACTTCAAAGCACTGTGCCATTCAAGGGGTGGGGCTTCGACCTCACCCCAGGGATTACTCCAGTCTAATCAGATACCCAGACAAACCTGGGGAGCTTTCTTGGTACCACTTTGAGACTTCGTACATAGAATCTTAAAAAGCCCACCAGATAGATTCGCTATGCGATGTTACAAGTTCTTTTGATTTGGCTGTAGATTTTCAGTAGGAGACAATCAGCCTCCCACCCTCGAGAGCATATATTGAAACATTTAGGTAATGTGAAAATTGATCAAGGTTTTTGCCATGTGTGCTAAATCCATTCTGATCGGACTGGTTTTGCCAGGGTAGGGCAAGGCAGTCGAAGGTGAAGGTGGAGAGAATTCCCTGCCCAGGTGGCTGGGAAATCGCATCTCTGAAGTTGGCCAGCCTGGTGGCTGTCACATGCGGCAGGACAGTTCTAGGGCTGGGAGAAGGTGGTGAGCTGAAGATTGGTCCTGAGTCTGGAATTCCTCAGGTCTGCCTGGGGCTGTGGGCACGCTGGCTGGCGTCCTAACAGGAGCCTTTACTGACGGGAGCCATCCACACGGAGCTTTCAGCGCTGCCTCAGTAACACTCCTGAGCTGTGTTTTATAGTGTTCTAAATTATAGGATGCCACAGCATAAACAGAGGTCTTTGCTTTGTTTACAGCCGGGCAAAGACTGGTAGAAAGAAAGCACATGGAACTGGATGCTTTAGGGTGACAATGCCAGATCTTATTCACTTAGGCCCAATAAAACCCAGGTCCCTGTCTTTAGTCCGTTATTACCATTGCTAAGGGCCTTACTGCTAAGAGAGTCACATGAATTGTTTATCCCTATTTTGAGCTTCTTGGTGACCTGTGAGGGGACTATAAGAGAGAGTCGAAGGTGAAAGCATTGGCGTGAAGGTTGGGGATGGAGGAAATGAAGGTTATGTCATGAACATTGCACTAAATTTAATTTAGAGGAAATTGTTGGAGTCCAGCAAAACAGATAATTTGGTTCTAAGTTTCTCTGTTACTAAAGGAAGTAAGGAAGTGGATCTCAGATGAACTCAAGAGGGAGAAAGTTGTTCACAGAAGTGAATGAGGTGCATTTCACTGCCAAGGCTTAGATCTCAGAATCTCATGGTTGAGGGAACCGCTGAGGCTCTCAAAGGCAAAAATGGACAGCACGCTACCTTACTAAACACATTTTGTATTAGTCTACAGATTCTTTGTTGATAACCAAAGGTGTAGAACGGCGTTTAAGTTTCAAAATACTCCATCTAGTTGTCTTTGAATAAAGAAGAAACAAGGAACCATGAGCTAAATGGAGATGGTGTTTTGGTTTTGTTTGGTAAGAGAGCTTTTAAAGTCATGGCTAAGTGCTAGCTAGTTCAGACGGAGCCTGTTGGCACAACCCCTATTAAAGCAGCAGCTCGAATTCTCTAGTGGCTTCAGAAAAATTGTACTTAGAATATGAAATCAGAGTTTTGTTTAGGGGTTTTCAGGTGTGATGTTTTCAGAAATGTTTTTTGGCAAGTGGTCTTTTCAGTGTGATTGCTTCCCCTTCGGTTAACAGACCAACCACAGAAATTTCAGGGGCATTCTCTGAAAAGCCAGGATTCTGGAACTTTCCTGTGTGGTTGTGTGGCTCCATCAGGCAGCTCTGCCTGCTTCTGGGAGTTGCGTGATAGGTGTACATCTCGGGAGGTTGGAAGCTGAGCGTGCCCTTGCGGGGGCTCAGCCAGCTTGGCACACTCTCAGCTCTGGGAAGTCCACGCTGTTGTGCACAGAGCAGGTGGGCAAGAAAGCGTAGCACTTCAGGGCACACTGTACAGCTGCAAGAGGCGGAATTCCCCTCCAGAGGATCGGCGCTGCTTTGAAAGCGATTCATCATTAAACTCGAAGGATTTCTGAAGCAGTAGCTGAACCTGGGGCTTGATTGGTTTCAAATTAACTCTTTGTAGTCATTTTTCATACATCCTTTAAGAGAAGCGCTCTGTTTTTTTCCACAGATGGAACACAAATACTCCTTGACATCTCTTCAAGAGCCGCGAAGCTCTGGAGCGGTGGTTTCTGAACCGCATCTGCTTTCCATTCCAGCCCCGCATCTTGCTGCTAGGAGGGCCAGCAGGGAGGGGCTCCTGCTGCAGTCCGGGGGCTGTTTTGTGTCAAGTTCACCACGTAGAAAAAAAAGAGAGAGATTTGCTTTTCCCTAGAAGGAGAGTAGCTTCTGAAGCTACAGGGGGAAAAAAAAGAGGCATGCTCCTGTCTGTTTTTCCTGTCTCCTCTTTCTGGATCTTTCTTCCCCTGGTCTCCTCCCTGCGCAGGAGTTAAGAATGGCTTTGCTTCGGCTAATGCCATTAATTTAAAGCCTTTTCTCCCCCAGTGGTGGATATCTGCTAGCATTGATTTCTCTGAGGGAGACTACTCATGTGTCTGTCAAAAGTGCCTTTCATTCACGAATCTCATAAACAATTAAATGCATAGCATGCTAGCCTGTGGAAACCTTTCTGGCGACCTAAGTGAAATTTCCTAATCCTCTTCTGCAGCGAGCCAGGCCGCAGCACTGTGGCCCATTCGCGGGCTGGGGTTCCTTAAGCACTTTGATCTCGGGACTTCATTACAGCTCATTCCATCATCAGGGATGATCTGAATTCATGAGCTCGTCCCTTCCTAATAAGTGCCACTCGGAGCCATCCTCAGAAGCAACCACGGCTCGAGGGAAACTGGTCCCAACCACACTCGAAAGAATAATGGGCTAGCTTCAAACACAAGTGAAAAAAATAGTTTTTTTTTTTTTTTTTTTTTTTTTTTATTAGCCAAATGAGCCTTTGAATGAAACGCTTCATTAAACGGAGAAGTCTCATTTTCAGGGCATTGTTAAATCCACCAATTGCCACTCAGAGATTAGCAAGTATGATTATTTCGTTTTCTCTCCCCAGATAGCAACCTACCTTATCTGGGGTAGAGAGGAAACTGAAAATGTCCCTTGCATTCAAAGCCAGCACACAGTTGAGCCTGTGCCCGTTTAGCTTCACAGAGCCTGAAAACTACCCATACTTGCCTGTTTTCTTTTTTGAGTAGAGTGGGCCGCTCTTCAAGACACCCTTCCCCTTTTTATTTACTAATATTATTCTTAGATTTTGTTTAGTGTGTGTGTGTGTGTGTGTGGTGTGTGTGTGTGTGTGTGTTCATGTACTCTCGTGAATGCAGATGCCCAAAGAGGCCAGAGGAATCAGATCCAGCCGGAGCTCGAGTTAAAGCCAGTTGTGAGCCACCCTGCATGGGTGCTGAGAACTGACCTTGAGTCCTCTGGAAGAGCAGCGGGTGTGCTCCATTTTAAAATTGCCTTTAAGAAAACTTCAAGTTTGATCAATACCCTTGTTATTTCTAAGGTGACCGGAAGACAGCAGGAGCCAGCACGAAGTCAAACACAGGGAGATGGGACAGGGTGAGGCGGCCAAGTCGCTCACAGCCTCAGCCGTTGGCAGCCACGGCTGTAATTATATTTTGCTTAAACTGGGGAACGCACAAAGGAGCCACTATTAAAGCATTAATTCCCACTAAGGAAGGCCTGTGCAGCAGCAAGTTCTGCACACCGAAGACTTAGCTGTATAAGCTACAGACAGCTTTAATGTTGCACCGACATGGGGAGAGAAAGAAGAAAGAGCAGGTGGGGTCCTGCAAAGGCTCTCTCTGCAATCGCTCCCCCGGTTCCTTTCTCCCCATTGCTAACTTCAGCGCCCCCCCCCCAACACACACACCTGGATGCAGATCTCCAACTTCTCCCACCCCACCCCAGCTTTTCAATGCACAGGGTATTGCTAAAGATGGCACCCCTCCCTCCACAGGGACACCAGCAGGCAGAGTCCTCATGCCGTGGCTGAGTTAGAGCAAGGGGCAGACGAAGCGCTTTTGACCCCTGAGAAGAACAGGGGTGAGGTGTGAAGAGCCCCTCACATGGACTTTGCAAGATTTCACAGGAGAAGCACTTCAGGCTCCTTCCACAAGACCCCAAATTTCAAAGTAACTGGTCCCCACTACATGACCTCCTGTCGGCACACCTGCAAGAGGACAGATGTGAAGAGTAATGGCAGGAAGAGCTTCAAGGTCCCCTTACTCAGTCTTGCGGTTAAAATGACTGATAAGATCCGAGACTGCCCTGTTACCTAAGAAAGACCGAGGGCCAGCAAATGTGAGTTCTACATTTTTTTTTGAAGCACCACAAAGCCAGGACCTGATGCTGCTCCGCTGCGGAAGTCTCACAGAGCACATGGGATGCTCTTCCCTCTTCATCCCTTCTCTAGCTTCACCCCTGAGGGACAACACGAGCCACAGCTCCCCTCCTCCGTTTCTCGCTTCCTGTCGCGGGCACAGGATGAAGACTCGGGTCATGCCTTGGCCCTGTTGAATGTTAAGAAAGGAAGACAATTTCCACATTGCCACCAGTTCAAAAGAAAACCTATCAAGATGTCGGTGGCTCTTTGCTGACAAACCCCTGCCCAAACTGTGATCTCTTTCCCTGTGTTGAAGTCTTAACAATGTGACTGCATGCTGAGACTTTCTCTGGCTAAATTCATGTCCCTAAAATCCTTGGAGATTATCACTTGCATCAAATATGAGACCAAGGTCACAAAGCACAAACTGAAGATGACCCTGAATAGAAAAATCAAAGTTAACCACCTAGTTTTTGAAGTCACTCCACTGGTTTTAATTGATCCTACACACTTATGTCCGTGAATAATTGCCTGAATTCTCCTGCTTTTGTTTTATACCCCTGGTATGCTACACCTGAATAATTCATTACTTAAACTGGCCTCTGTGCTCTAAGAACGGGTTAGAAGCAATAGCGGCAATACACGCTGGACTCTGAAACTCCAATTGATGTGAACGGTAAAAGATTAGAAGGAATTCTTCATTCCACTTGGTTTTGGCCCTATCACATGCATAAAGAGATGGTCATTATTTGCCGCCCATCTCTATCTGTTCATGTATACACGCAATAGCCAATCCTCACTGCCAACTTGACTGAACTGAGTCACCTCTGAGTGGGAGGTGTTTTCAAAAGAGAGAAACCCCTCTCTGGATATGAGTGGGCCTAGCTTGTGGGCTGGAGCCCTGTGCTGAGAAACGTTTACAGACACTAGACCAACAGTCCGTCCCATTCATCTCGTTCTGCTCTCGGACTCAGGTAACGTGGCCAGTGGTCTTACATGGCTGCTGTCACTCATTGCCACCACGATACCCTCAGCCTGTGAACCAAACCCACCCTTCTTTCCTCATAGCCGGAAGACAGGTAACAAACACTGCGACAGACAGCTGGATGGCTGTAGGGTGAGTAGGGAGTATGGTCCCTAACATTAGAGATCAAAGAAGCTGCCCCTGAGGAAATCAATGTAGTCTGGTCTCCTGACAGAGGAGCAATGATTATCTAGATTATTCTATGATTAATAAAAACTCAGGAGGCAGACATGAGGTTAAAACTTGATTGATCAGAAAAGCGCTGAAGAAGTGACCAGTGACCTCCTCTCTCTCTCCATCTAAAAAGGCAGCACATCTTTCTAAGCCCCTCCCTACCACTTACCATGTCTCTGTTTATGCCCTGAGTCCTCCAGAGCCTCTAGGGCTAATTTTGGTCAGCTAGTAGCTAGCTCCGCCCTCTGACTCAAGGTAAACTTTATTGGCACAGTGGAGTGGCCATGAACACTCCTCCTGCAACACAGAGGCCTTCCCGACTGCCATACCTCAGACAATGCTGGCTATGAATGAGGTCTCTGGCCTCAACTTCACATAAAATGTTGTCTTTCACATACTACAAAAGCACAGTTAACCATTGTGCCCCTATGAGCTTTCTCATGAATTTCCTCATCGGTAAAAATCAAGGATAGCCAGACCTTCATATGAGGCCAAGGGAAGGGTTACAAGGATGAGCATGGGAAGCCTTCAACACAGGCTGGGTCTAATTCACAGTGAATAAAGCAGTCCTTTTCCCTGCTTGGTTATTACTTGCCCTCCTGCTATTGATGAGGAGACCAGGCACCAGAATGTATGAGAGACTTCCGTGAGGAATGTCACACAGACAGAACGATACCCAAGACCATATTTTTCCTTGCTTTTGAGCCCACTCCCTGGTGAGAGCTCTTGTTGAAGTGTGAATTTCTTCCGCATTGTAGTGAGGTCTGTCTTCTAACAGAGTGCATGTTTTAAAGCAGGATTAGCTTGCAGGAGCATCTGAACCGAGCCAACCTAATACAGTTTCAAACATAAGTTTTATCCTGGCTGAATGCATTGAAGTACAAAGGCTCTGTTTAGTTGAATACAAAGTAATTTGGGGAAGATAGGTTTCATGAGCGGCACACAGACTGAGGTAACTTCAATTGTTCTAAAGCACGCGACTTAGAGATGATTGAGCCGTCAGATTTGCCAGCAACCATGTCTGCAATCGAAATCCATGGCTCTAACAGTGAGGCCAGATTTATTCTCCACCCTTTGTTTGTTCCGTTCACTAATTATATTCATATCTGCTTCTTTGAAGTTATCGAGACTATTGGGAAATGTAAAGGAAGCTGTATTGATTTCAATCTAAAATCATTCCCTCTTTATTGCCTTCATCTATGGACTGTCTCCTATGGTGAGTGACATGTGGCGGGTGTCACATGTCAAGCCAGGCATGGGGCATCAACAGAGCTCCGCCTTCTCTGGATCTGCAGTCTCTTTGGTGAGGGCGTTTAGATTTAGAATGTCTGGATTGTATTCTCCCCAAATCTCCACAACCTCTCCTTTCAAAATCAATTTCAGTTGTCAAAAGCGGGGGAGGGGGGGGAGGCGGGGAGGCGGCTGTAGTGAGTCACTTTGAAATAATATAGCTTATTATTATCATCGATTTTTTAAAAAAATCTTATTACTATAATTTTTCTCCCAAGGGAGTTGAGTTGATTTACAACCCCACCCTCCTTATCTCAACATGTGGTTGAGTTCAGAAGGGAATTAAAATTCGGGGATTTTTTTCCCTCCAGGGTAAAGCTGATAGATAGCTCATACTCCAACCTCATTTTTGAGTTGAGCAGGAACTTTTTAGTCTTTTGAATTTAGTTTTTAAATGTTCAAGTGGTAACTAAACTCAACCCTCTTCTCAAACTCATCTGTTTGGTCTGAATGCACGCCGTGGTGCTGCAGGGTGCTCCAACAGTCCACGGAAAGGGCACGGTACACTGCAGGCTGTCACCGCGTGGAGGACAGGGTCTCTGATCTAAGTTCTTTACCGCTCTATCCTAGCACCAAGAATAATGTATAGCTCATAGGAAGCACTCAATGAATGTTTGGGAAATAATGCATGGATAGGTATATAACAGAATTAGGTCAGAGCTGAAGCTTTGGGGACAGTAAAATATATCCATATATCAAATTGATGGGGATGGTGACCTTACTCAGTCTGCTCATTTGCAGTGTCCCCATATGTAAAATGGGTGCAAAACAGGGTATACTGTTTCAGATGCCTGGAAGGTCATACATGGAGAAGATTACATGGGGTTTTGAAAACATCAATTCTCAATTCTCAGGATTCATATTCTTGTTATTGTGAATTCTTCCAATCTGGGTTTAAAGGTATTTGGAGTCCAAATATTAGGAGCTCATGAGTTAAACCCTGTTTTACAGAATAATTCCTTACATGAATAGCTAGGAAGTGACCCTCACCTTGGGGAAGGAAATGTCACCGACCCATTGAAAGGACAGTCTCCACCATATCTGTGGGCTTGGTTTTCTACAGTGATTGAGCTTAGGGGCTTCTCATGACACCCCAGGCACAGCAAGGAGAGAAGATGAAACATCTCATCTCGGAGGACGGATGGCCTGAGATTGTTGTGTGCTGAGAGCTAGGACACCAGCTATGATTTCCAGAGAGCTTGCATTTATTTTTTGCAAGGCTGAAAGCTCAGCAGGTCATCTAAAATCTCACAGAATCATCTACGCATGAAGATCATATTCCAGCTCTGCTTCCCTTCCATAGGGTGCTACTGTGAGAGAAAGGAAATCCCATGCATGAAGATTTTCCAGAACCCCCAGAAGGGCTTAGTGGAACTGAACAGGCAAAGTGGACTTCGAAACGGAGTCTGCTGACCAAGGCACAGGAGCAGAAGCTACCGGCTGGCTTGCTCACTCTTTCTAGCCCACATCCAGCTCCCATCAGCACCAACTGCTGAGACATCAACAGACAGCTCTCTCCTTGGGTTCCTTTTCCTTCTAACTTCTAGGTCCTTTGCACATGGGGTTATAGGAAGAGGTGAAGAAGGGGTGACGAACAACATGGGTTAATGGGAAACCACTGTGGCCCAGGCTGGAGATGGCAATCAAAGATCAAAGCGAGTCTAATGACTTCACCTGAGAGGGTCAACAGTGCAAAATCGGCATATCTAGAAGTGGAGACTTTTCTAGATGAGTGTAAGCAGTAGGGTGTGGGGCAGAAATGCCCAGGGCAAACCAGAGATTGGGTCAACCTCAAGAGCATTTGTCTTTTTCCCTACGAGGCTGGCCTCCACTCAGTTCAACTTACTGTTATGTGTGGGAGTCCAGCCCAGCGTGACCACATCTTGTGAGTTTCAGAGGAGCCGGCCGTTCCATTCTTCTCGGTGAAAACTCTGAAGTTATTAACATTCACAATGTATTTATTATTTTTAAGTGTGCAAACCAAAGATAACATATCTTGGGCCTTCCAGATTTCTCTGAGATAAACATTCTACCATTAATCTGCTGAGTGACTATAATATGTCTGGCACCATGCCAGGAACCAGCAGATATAACATTGCGAATGAGCTGGGCTCTGTTTTCAACAACTTTGTTAAGTGAAGGAGTAAGAACAGAGAGTAACTGCTAGTTGGGAGTAAGGGAGACCGGGGCCAACTGGACAGTGAAGGAAGAGGCTATTTCAGCGCCTGAGGCTGAAGGTCAGAAAACACGATAAGGGTGCTAGCCAATGGACAGGCAGCAGGAAAAACATTCAGGAAAGGGGAAACAGCTCATGCATACAAGTAAAACCCTGCACAACATACTTAAAACAACAAGGGTGGGCTTTGATTGCCAACATACAGGATAAGTGGCAGACTTATAAGCATCCACCTCTAGGTATAGTGTGTCCTAGAGATCCTGTTCAAACTGATTTCTCTGACATTTTTGAATCTCGGGTTGAGTACACTTGTGACAGTCAGTATGAAGTGTGGCACCCGAGGATCAAGGCAGCACGACAGCCTAAAGGTCTGTCTGCCAGGGAACATTGCTTAGATACTTTTGGCTTTCCCTGTGGTCCTTCCGCATGCGCAACCCTTCTGCCCCATTCACATCTGCAGCTCTTATACTGTTGCAACTGTATCCATTTGACATCTAGGGGCAGCAACAGCTTTTCATATCAAAAGTCTGTTGATAGTCAAAGGATCACAACACAGATTTCCCCAACAGTCGGATTTCTCACACTAAGCTATATTCTTTTAAGTACAAACACACACCCAACCCTCACGATATCCTTCATCATCTGTAGCCAGGACTTCATTTTCCTGGTCCTGCTTGGTTAGGTTTGTTAAATGTCTGCACCTTTCTTCTTACTCGGAGTTATCCAGGGCACCGCCTGCTATCCTGGCTGAGTGGACAGTTTACCTCTCTTTCCCGGGGGCTGTAAGGATAGACAGCACACCATGGCAGACAGTCTCTGCACACTGGGGCTCAGACTGGAACCCTGCCTCTCTATCTCACCTGTTATGGTTCCTCTCATCTTCTCACAAAGACACTTCTTGTGGAAGCAAGACACCGAGTACCCAACACACATCTACACTGTCATGACTAATGGTCCAAATCCCCCCGAGGAGAACAGCCTTTTAAACAGGCCATCCCCAGGGTCACATCTGTCTTTAGCTCTGGCTTGGACAGTGTAAATTTGGAAGGGGGTGGAATACATCAGATGAGAGGTTAGAAAACATTTTTGCAGCCAGATAGTCATGAACATGGGATCTTTACTCCCCCTTCTTTCTATTAACCAGTGTGTGTAATTCTAGAATTTATTCTCTAGAGTGAAGTAGTAATAATCTCATTTGCCCCGACTCCGAAGCCCTTTGAAGTTAAACATTGAGAGAAAGAACGGCAGGACCACTCAGCAGAGATTAGATCTTGTTTTAAACACTAGCTGCTCTGAGAATAATTTCCTTAATTAATATTCACCAGATATCATACACTTGAGACTGTATTTTCCTGTAACCTACTTGCATGTAATTGTTCGCCAAGGCTCTTTAGTCCGTTTGTATTTTCCTTTTGTGTCAGTGTTCAACAAAATCATTTCCATCTAAAAGCAGTGCTGAGGGGCTGGCGGGGCACAGGGTCTCCCCTTCTGTGTGAAAGCTAGCACATGGGGGCTTTCATCTCATTTCTAAAGTTAATATTGTTTTGTACTCATGCCTGTTGTTAACCAGGCTCCCAGACTCGCTCTACTTTGGACTCCAGCCCTGATGCACACTCTTTCAGTTCCTCTTAGCTGAGTACTTGAGAGCTTCGACTGCTCTGAGCCATGAAGCCCCCAAAGGAACCACGTTTGCTCTCAGCACCAACATCTAGGGGATCGATGTCCACCTGGGTCAGAAATCAAAACATCGACAGCTTAAGTGACCAAGAATCGGTTTATGGGAGATCAGTAGGAGATGCTAAAATCGCTGGAGAGAAACCTTTCTGCTAGTCCAGTTTCGGGGCCTCCTCCGCTGTGCCTGTTTCGCAGAGCGAACTGAAAACTGAAAAGGCACCTGTAAGCATAATGCTGGAAAGATCAGAACACGTTAGCTGATTGCTTAAGGTTTCCATTCTTTGCCTTCCACACTAGTGTATGTAAGCAAATACCTCTTATAGTGAAGACGTCTAGCCCATTCCCTCCTACATCTGACAGGTCGAGAGAGATTTCTGCTCTTTATTTTGTCCCAAGTCACAGATGGTATTGTGGGTTTTTTTTAATTTTTAAAAAATCATTTCTTTTTATTTTATGTGCATTGATGTTTTGCCTGCATGTGTGTCTGTGTGAGGGTGTCAGATCCCCTGGAACCGGAGTTACAGACAGTTGTGAGCTGCCACATGGGTGCTGGGAATTAAACCAGGGTCAGTGTTCTCGAGCACTGAGCCAACTTTCCAGCCCCAACTATGTGATTTTTAAAGTAGTGTCTTCTGGGTTTTGTTGCTGTTGTTTGTTTGGTTGGTTTGGTTTGGTTATTTTTTTTGTTTGTTAGTTTGTTTGTTGGGTTTTTGTTTTGTTTTGTTTTTCAAGACAGGATTTTTCTGTGTAGCCCTGGCTGTCCTGGAACTCCCTTTGTAGACCAGGCTGGCCTCAGACTCAGAGAGCTCTGCCTTGTCTCTGCCTTGTCTCTCCTGTGCTACCACCACCCGACTGTATCTGCTGTTCTAAAGCTAGAGAACACCCATGTACAAGGCCAGAAGATGACATCAGTATATCAGCTGCCTGCTCTGTCACCTCCTACCTTAGTCCCCCGAGATAAGGTCTCTCACAGAATCTGGAGCCACAGGATTTGGACTAGATTGGCTGGTGAGAAAGCCCCAGCCATCCTCAGTCTCCATTCCCCAACCCTCAGAGCTAAACTGGGTTGCAGGCACACAAGGCCACGCCCACGCCCAACTTCTTCCGTGTGTACTGGGGATCTGAACTCAGTTCGTCAAGCTTGTATAGCAGGCACATCTATCTACTGAATTCCCAGAGCTGCCCTCCTGCAAACCCATGTGTTCCTGTGCCTGGAGCCCAAATTTTCGCTATACATGGAGACCACTGAAATTAGGAGCCTGGGAGTAAAGATGCTGGAACAGACGGCAACGTGATTTGGGGATCTCATAGTTTCTGAAAGAGAAAACCAGGGTAAGATTCAATAACAGCCAACCCTGAAATACCAACCAATCAGTTGAGAAGAATGAGGAGCTGCCATTTCCCTGGGCTGGGTGTGAACATCTATGTATCAATGAGAAAACTGTAGACTGGGTGTTCCAGTGTGAGGTTCTAGACATCACTAGCAGATTTCCCAAATGAAGACTCTCCAGGTGAGGCACTGCTTGGTCAGGCTGAGACTTGGAAGCAGACGGACGCATTGTGTGGGAAAGCAAAGCAGCTTTGTACACTCCTTCCCCTTCAAGATAGCTGTTGTTCCCCCCCCCCAAAGACCCTCCTTCCTCACTCTGGGGTGCCTTTGACTTTCGTGTATGCAGAGTCTACTAGATCAGAGGCCTAGGGGATTGAAGACAGAGTGCTTGGGTCTGGATCCCATGGCATCATAAGGGACAGATGAACTCAGCAAACGGCCAGGGTGACAGAGGCAGGAGTGTGATGCTGACTTGGGGTTGCACATCTGTCTCTGCATGAAGGACATCAGAATGCTCCCCCAGGTCTAAGAAATGACAGGAAAAGTATACTAAAAATGTCTCAAATCCTGCCCATTAGCATAGTCCCAGGAAGAGGCCGAGGGCTTCAGTGGTAGCAGGGCCTGTGAGGCTTAGCTTGCCAGAATGACGGCTACAGGAACGTGCTGGGATGGAAACCCCAGGAAGGTGAACATTAGCAAATGAAATAGCAAAGAGCAAGCAGTTATCAAGCAAAAAAGCACTGTCCCCCTGTCCTCCTGTCCTATCGTGCCCTTCAGACGCTCGGCTGTGGTCTATATCAGTGGCTAGAGGTAGGGAGGAAATGAATCCAGGAATGGCCTTCTGTCCCCACTCCACACAAGCACCTTCCACTAAAGACCTCAACAAGAAAGAAGGGGAGAAGGTATCTTAGCCTCGCTTGAAGATTGAAGAGTGATTCTTATCATTGGACACATTCTCTCCACCCACTTGAGACTATAGGTGGCCTGCAGTCTGAGAGTAAGCAGAAAACCACAGGGCTGCTGAGTTTGCACCAAGTGGCAGGGGAATATATTGCAAAGAATATGGGAGACAAATATTCAAAAAGGAGACTCAAAAATTGTTTAGACTGTGTGGCCAGTGCTACGGCAAGATTTGTTTATGTATTTATTCATTTATTTAATGGAAAATCTTTTAAAATTTATTTATTCTTATTTTATGTGCTTTGGGGTTTCAGTGTATGTATGTCTGTGTGAGGGAGTCAGGTCTCTATGAGCTACCGTGTGGGTGCTGGGAATTGAACCTGGGTCCTCTGGAAGGGGAGTCACTGCTCTTAACCACTGAGCCATCTCTCTAGCCCCAAGGTTTATTTTTGTAAAAGTTAGAGAAGTGAATTAAAATCCAGTGAGGGCAAAAAGGTGGATTGCAGCACCACGAGAACATCCCTCCAAAGCTGCTTATATAAGAACTTGTGATCTTCTTTTTGTTCAACTTTCTTTATAAAAACATTTCTTAAAGGCTTATTTTTATTTATGTGTATGTGTGTGTGCCTGTGTGGGCATATGCTGAGTGTGTTTGGTGTCTGCGGAGGCTGGAAGAAGGAGTCAGATGCCTTGGTTTCTTTCAGGTGGTGGGAGCTAGCAGGCAAGCTTGCTGGGAACTGAACTCTGGCCCCCTGGAAGAGCAGCAAGTGCTTTTAACAGCTGAGCCATCTTTCCAGCCCCTTAATTAAAAATTAGTAAATACAACTTTATTGACATAATATTTTCCTTCCACCCCTCTTCCTACTTGTAGGCAGATTTTTCTGTCCTACCTGCCTTCTCCCAAGTAACTCACATGGAGACTTCTTTTTTTTTTTTTTTTTTTTTGGTTCCACTATATTTAATGGAATCTCTCAACATATTAGGTGATTCAGGTCAAGAAACTGGAAGATCTGATGTTGGTCTCAACATGCTGACCTACATGGAGACTTCTTATTAATTATGAAAACTCAGCCAGTTGCTTAGGCTTGTTCCTAACTAGCTCTTGTAACATAAATTAACCCATGTTTTTATTAATTAATAGTCTACCATGTGGCTTTTACCTCTATCCCATTTTGTGTGTCCAACTCATTCTGCATCTGTCTGACTTCTCCTGTGTCTCCTGGTGACCCTACCCTTCTTCTCCGTCTAGCTCTCCTACCTATACTTCCTGCCTAGCTAATGACTATTTATCTTTTTATTAAACCAATCGGAAGTCACCTTGGTAAAGACATATCTTCACGGTATACAAAAAAATTATTTAATATTTCCCCCTTTTGTCTAAAGAAAAAGGAAAGGGTTTAACTCTAACATAATAAAACTATAAACAATAAGAATAATTATTTGATAAGAATTACATTTACAATGTCTAGCCTATTTGTATTTGGAATATTTGGAGAAAATACTTCATTATTTATTATATTTTGATGAGTCCAAAGTTCTGTACATATTTTACCTTCTATCATAACTAAGGAAAACTGTAACTATAACTATCTAGTTTTCAACGCCATCAAAGATCCCAAATAATCTAATATTACCTGAGTAAACAGGAAGTGCAGTACAAGCTACTTCTAAACTTATAGAAACGACAGATATCTGACTGCCCTGATGTCACCCAAGGTTCATCTGCAATGTTGGAATATCCATGTTTGGTCTGCAGAATACAATATCTGACAGACTTTTCTGTGAAGCAGAAAGTTTTGAAGAATTGTCCTGCCTTGTCTTCGAAAAGTTTGGCAGTCACTTTCTTTTGTGTCCTGCTTGTCCAGTTTGAACATCACACTGTCAGCAGTCAAGTCAAGGGCAGCTTCTTGCCTAAGTGGCTAGCTTTGCCACAAAGAAAATAAACTCCATATGGCGGTTCTTTGATGCCCATTATCCTTTTTATTAAACCAATCAGAGTGACACTTTTTCACAGAGTACAAAAAATATTACTCCACAACACCTAATCTCCTTCTTTTTCTTTTATTGCTTTCCTTCTTCTCCCCCTTTGCCTTCTCTCCTTCCTTATTTTTGCTTTCTTTTGTTTGGACCAGGGCCTCATGTATGTACCTTCTGTGTATTTGAGGCTGGCCTTGAACTCCTGATCCTCCTGCCTTGATAGCCCATGTCCTGAGATTACATGTGTGTCCCAACAAACCAGGCTTTCTCTCTCCAATTTGTAGATCTAGGTTAAAAAGTCAAAGAAGGAGTTCATTTATAAGCTTAAGGTGAAAGATAAAGCAAACAGAAGGAAGATTTTGTGAGCTTTGTCATGGTGGGAAGCAAATAAGGACTAGAAGGCCGCCACAGCAGGGTTGATGGAAAAGTCAAGAAGCAACGTGTTAAAGAATGAAGTTCCAGGGCCTGGAGAGATGTAGCAGAATGCTAACTGCTTTTCCAGAGGACCCAGGTTCTATCCCAGCACCCAGGGCAGCTGACAACTGTCCAGAAATTCAATTTTAAGGGATCTGATATAATACTCTCTTTTGGTCTCTGAGGGCACCGGCCACACATGTGATGCACACACATGCAGGCAAAACAGACATATACATAAAATAAAAATAACTGTTTAAAAGAAAAAGAATAACGTTCCAAGGTCCCATTTAGAGATAAACTGCTGAATTATCCCTGACATGGTTTTATGATTGACCCAAAATAGACTTGTGACATTTTTCTAGTGGTTGGTCAATCAGCTGGGTACAGATACATTCAGCATCACAACGCAGCAGTGCAGAGCCATAAGAAAAACAAGCAAACAAAGCCCCTCCAAATATTAAAGGGGAGTTTAGTCTCCATAATCTCCACATGCCTGAGGTAGAGTGATTCGTCTAGAAACAAATAAGAAAAATAACCCAACAAAATACTGACAGAAAAGTGAAAGGAATATACCCAAGAGATGCCCAATCATACTACAAAAGCATTTGTTCAACTATGTTTATAGCAGCACTATTTGTAATAACCAGAACCTGGAAACAACCTAGGTGCTCCTCAATAGAAGAATGGATAAAGAAGGTGTGGCACACATATACGTTAGAGTAAAAAACAATGACATCTTGAATTTTGCATGCAAATGGATGGAAATAGAAAACACTATACTGAGTGAGGTAACCCAGACCATAAAAGAGGAATATGGTATGTACTCACTCATAAGTGTATTCTAGCCATAAATAAAGGACATTGAGCCTATAATTCATGATCCTAGAGAAGCTAATTAAGAAGGTGAACCCAAAGAAAAACATATAGTTATCCTCCTGGATATTGAAAGTAGACAAGATTGCTGGGCAGGGCTTGGGAGCACAGGGGTGGGGGTGGGGTGGGGATAAGGGGAGATGGGGCGAGAGAAGGGAAAAGGGGAGAACTTGAGGGAATGGAATGGTTGGGATGGAGGAGGGGTGGATGTGGGCGCAGGGAAGTATATATCTTAATTAAGGGAGCCATTTTAGGGTTGGCAAGAGACTTGACACTAGAGGGGTTCCCAGGTGTCCAAGGAGATGTCCCCAGCTTGTTCCTTGGGCAGCAGAGGAGAGAGTGCCTGAACTGGCCTTGTCCTATAGCCACACTGATGAATATCTTGCATATCACCATAGAACCTTCATCTGGTGATGGATGGAGATAGAGACAGAGACCCACATTGGAGCACTGGACTGAGCTCCCAAGGTCCAAATGAGGAGCAGAAGGAGGGAGAACATGAGCAAAGAAGTCAGGACAGCGAGGGGGGCGTCCACCCATTGAGACAGTGGGACTGAGCTAATGGGAGATCACCAAGGCCAGTTGGAATGGGACTGATGGAGCATGTGATCAAACCGGACTCTCTGAATGTGGCTGATGGTGGAGGCTGACTGAGAAGCCAAGGACAATGGCACTGGGTTTTGATTCTACTGCATGGATGGACTTTGTGGGAGCCTTGACTGTTTGGATGTTCACCTTCGTGGACCTGGGGGGAGTGGGGAGAACCTTGGACTTCCCATAGGGTAGGGAACGCTGACTGCTCCTTGAACTGGAAAGGGAGGGGGAGGGGAGTGAGGGGAGGGGAGGGAAGTGGGAGGAAGGGAGGAGGTGAAAATTTTAATAAAATAAATAAATAAATAAATAAAATAAATAAAATCCAAAAAATGGCTGAAAACCCCCCTTAAATTTGGTAAAGGACACAAATTTATGAATTAGAGAAGCTGAATAAACCATACTATTTTCCAATAAATGCATAATAAGACTCATATTAGTGAACTTTCTGAAGCACAGCAAATAAAAACCTTGCAAACAGCTGGGCAGCAATAGCATCTTGCCGTTAAGGAAAAAAACAGCACCAGGACAGCAGAAACCATGAGAACAGAAGGAATAAGGTGGCAGCCATGTTTAGGTGACGGAAGACAAGGCACATCTACCGCCAGCAAGTGTGCCCCTCAAGTCCTGATTATAGGATGCTCCCTGATTATAAGAAAGAGGCATAGAAAGAAACATAATTTGAGACATAGAAAGGAGGAACACGCATGCTCCTCTCTGAGTTTCTGAAGTGAATTATGCTACTGTAGCAAACAGGATGCTACTCCCAGGTGCCTTCAACTTAGGGTAGGAAGACACTCAAGCTAGACCTACTCAAGTACAGGACAGTGATGACCACAAAGGGACTGTTGTCTCCATACTTCACTCAAGTTAGTGGCAGCACTGGCATAAGAAGCTGCATAAATATTGTATACTACAAACAATATGCCCCTGGAGCAGCCACTAATGTAGGCTAGTGCAGAAATAACATGATTCTAACCTATGTATTATTGTATTCTATGTATTCTATATGTATTCTAACACATGCTTCTCTTGCTGAGCATGGATATGTCATGAAATGTATTTTCTGAAAATACAGGAATAGGGAACAGACAAATAGGAAGAAAATCACCAACTGCTCAGGAAGTAAAGACACGAGGTAGGAAAGGGTCATATGCCTGCAAGCCTGTAGGGAAGAGCCGGGACTCCGTCTCTGAATAAATGTCATTGCAACAGGCCAGTTCCTCAAAATGTCCACGACTCATTTGATGTGAAATAGAGACTTTCAGTAGCCTATGCGAAGGAAATGAAATTTGTCACTTAGAAATTCCCAACAAATAAATCCCCAGATCCAGATGGTCTCACTGGAGAATTCCACTACATGTTCAAAGAAAAATTAAGGACAATTTTGCGCAGCTACTTCCAGAAAATAGAGGATGAAGGGAGACTTCTCAGTTTGTTCTATGAAGCCAGGATTACCATAATATCAAAACCAGACTGAGCTAGGGGAAGGAAGAGAGAAAACTGTGGACCAGGACCCTCACAAACATGGATGCACAACTCCAAGGAACATCAGAAAAGAGAAGATCTATGTCCAAGATCATAGACCACACCTGAGTGCCTGCTCAAGGAACCTTCATGCAGTCATTAAAAATTCAGCCATCAGCCACAATATTAATGAGCTAAACAAGAAAAGGAAATCAGAGTATGTTAAATAATGCAGACAACACATTTTCAAAAAGTCAATACCCCTTTGTGATAAAAGCCGTCAGACAAGTAGGAGCAAAGCCAGCACCTTGCACATGGTAGGTGAACTACACATGCCTTTGTGTGATCTCCCCTGCTTCGGGGTGCAGGTGGGACCTGTGGCATGATCCTAGCCACAGAACATGGCAGAGAGGAATAGCCATCAGCTACGTAACTATGCTCCATAAGACTTTCTTTGAGCACACTGCAGCTAGAAGCTCTCCAGTGACCACTGGAAGAGCCCTTGTGGCTAAGCGTGGCCTCTAGCTGGCAGACAGGGGAGCCTGCTGCTACAAGGAAGTGCGTTCTGCTGAACCCTGATGAACTCTGGGCAGGTTTCCCTCAGCTGGATGGCTACGTGAAAACACAGCTCAACCAGCTCCCGGACTACAGCGCTCCAAACAAGGATATGATTGCATAGCGTGCAGCTCCTGACCTGTGGAGACGAGAGAGAAGAAACATGCATGGCTTCCAGCCACTAATGCTGTCATGATTTATTATGCAGCAAGAGATAAATATCCATCTACTTGCCCTGACACTTATGAGCTTATGTGACTTTCACTTTCAGCTCTCAGCCTGCTGTCATCCTAGCCTTGAAGCCTCTATGATGCCATCTTCCTCTGCAGAGTGATATCATCCACAGGCACCGGGCATGCACAGATCCTGTCCCCATCCTTCAAGGCATCTTCAAGAAATGGGCCCATTTCTTCTGAAGCCCTGGCTCCCACAGGGTCAGCTCTAGTGTACCCCTCCATTAGGCGTTCTCTGTCGTTGGGCTCTCAGAACCTCCATCTCTTCTTTGCCTCTCTAGCCTCAGGGTGTCCTGACCTCCAGCTTTCTGTTTTTCTTTGCCTTTCTGCTGTTTACTTCTCATAGACTCCAGCATCTAGGAAATCAATTCTCTGCTTCCACTTCCCCTGGGTGCAGACACTTGTGATAGCCTGTTCTTTCTTCAGAGACACTGGCGAGCACACCCACTTGCCTCATCCAGCTCTGGGATGGGGACCTCAGCAAAGTGGCAGCATGATGCCAGGGCCACTAATACCGCATATGGCACAAACAAATGCTCTATGGGTACCTCTTGGCCAGGGGCCTTGCCAGGACCTAGATGGCAGCAGAGAGTGGTACAGGGTATGGGTTCTTTGACGTGCATGATCTAGGAGTAGAGAATGAACCTATTAACAGATTGTTAAACCAAGGTGATACACACTAGGAGAGAAGGTCATTCCAAGGGCAAAACACAGATGGGGTAGAAGAAGAAACTAGGGGGAAGGAGGAAGGGAGGGGACAAGCCACGCAGACGCAGAGTTCCAGATGAACATGGTAGGTTGGTTGAGTAAGGGGTGTCCAAGATCCAGCTGTCACATGTGGTTTTACTCTGCAGCACACTCTCCATTTTCAGACCCCATGTACGATTCCCGCAGCCTCCTGGTACATGGCCAGACATTCCTAAGCTCTCATGGTTGAAAGCTACCACTGTTGAACTTCTCTGTGATGGCACTTTCCCCCCTTCTCAACAGGTTTCTTCCGAAGAATTTTCCAGGCTGTGTTGCAGTCAGAAGCCAGCTTCCCTGTAGCCTAGGGCTCTCCTGTGGGAAGGGCTCCAGGTGCTACGAGGACACACTGATGGAACATGTTTGGCCAAGAGCGTGGCCAAACCATGTGCTGGGAAGAGCCACGTAAGGGAATTCCAGGTTTATCATTGAATAGCTGTGTCACAGGAAACAAAGAACTTTATCCGTCTAGAAAAAATATAGAATTTCTGCCCAGTGGAGCAGGGCAGTTTTCTTAGAAAGTATGCTTGCACCGCTGGCTTTCCTCCACCTGCACCAGAGTTGGTTCCTCATCAAGCTACTAAATCTTTAAATAAGTCTGTGGATGAGGCACTGCGATTTGCTCCCATTCACCGATTTAAACACCCCACAGCTCAGAGGCATGCATGGCATGCTCAAGGTGTCCCAGCAGCCGATGTGCAGAACTTGAAAGCAGAGCCTGAAACCGCTTCCAGGGAGACCTCTCTGCAGTGCACCAGGGGCCTTGGGCTGGGCAGATCGACCAGCTCAGTAAGTTCACGGTCTATCCCTTTCTGCTCCTAGACAAGGAAGCCGAGTACCACTGGGGCCTGGCACACTACCAGCCAGATCTGGAGACAGGGTAAGTTCAAAGGCCATGGCCTCCAGTCCCACAGTCAGTATGAGTTCTGAGCTTCCTGCAGAGTGTTTTCTACCAAAGATGTGTACTGAAGCTCCCAGAATGAGAAGAGTCTCAGCCTCTGAAAAAGATGGCCCTGGGTGTGACAGCCCTGCTGGATGACTTACCATGCAGTAGATAATATACCAAGCTTACACCCAAGAGTGACATGCTATGTGCAGCTGTTACATGCGTTTTTTTTTAAAGTGTTTAATTACATTGATTGATTTGGTGGGGGGGGTGTAGATTGGAGGAATTTTGTGGGAATAGGTCAGCTCCCTCCATCATGTGGTCATCAGACTTGGTGGCAAGTGCCTTCACTTGGCCATTTCAGTGGCCAGGTAACATCTGTTTTATGGATGCCAAACTGACTAGTTTTTTTTTTTCCACTGGGAGGTATTTAGGTGAGTTTTAACCCAGACATGTGAAGGGAGGCCCTGAGTCCCCTGGTACTGGTGGGTAATCTCGTTTCCCTCTCCTCTGAGCTCTGCCGCTGAGACCTACATTCTGTGGTTCAGCCTGTAGGCAATCAGGCCATTGGGCTGAATCCTGGTCAAATATCTCCAGTTTCAAACCTTCCCCAGGGCTCGAGGGTGTGGTGATTCTCTGACCCTTCTTCCTGCACCACGCTGTGGCTCCCTGAGCAGAACAGCGGGACACTGAACCAGCTGCAGGGGATGCCTCTGTGCCAACATCAAAGAGTCAGGCTGGCCTGTCTGCACAAGTGCCTGGTGCCCAAGCATGTATCCCAGCCTATGCACACACTACACTCACACGTGTTGTTCATAATACACCACATGTACTTAAACACACCATACATAGCACACATACATACTTTCTACAACACACATATACTTACATGAACATCCTCATATACAACAACATCAGACTACACACACAATCATGTAAACCCTTTACGCATACAACGGCCCACACTCTTAATCATATATGAACACAGTATACTCTGCAGTATTCCTAACACATTTCACATCCTTGCACTATACATGTTGACACAACACATACGTATGTACAGCATGCACAACATACATACATGTGCCATATATTATCTCATCTTTTCATATAATATACACATACACTATACATACACACACACACACACACACACACACACACTTAGGTAGCACACGAACATTGATACTTTGTACAAATCAGAGCATTTGCCTACTGGAAATACTCCCACATCACACGTGTGTCGCTTCACACACCACAGGTGACTGTTAAACATACGTTTTAAAGAGAGATACACATCATACCTATCCCTTCAATGCATACCCAGCGACTGCACACACTCACACAGATGTTTAAATGCACTCACATCTAGGCAGCAGCCCTAACCCAGGAGCTCCAGTCATTCTGAGGAAAGCCACAGACGGGCCCCTCCAGGGGCTCTTTTTGATTCCTGGCATTATTGTGTCCTTGTTGCTAGATGAATTAATTACAGAGTTGGAGAAACAGAAATCCAACTCCCACCTATTATGGCCCTGAAGTATCAACACTGTTGGATCTATTTATGAACTTTAAAACCTGAGGTGTGATGCGCGGTGTCACTGCGCAGCCGGCCCTCTGGCACCAAGCCGACACAGCCTTTCATGTGGTGAGGAGCTATGCCATTCTGCTCAGCCCTCCTCCCCGGCGTTCACCTGGAGTGTGTCACGGTGCAGGGAATAAACTTGTGTGTTGCCTGACCTTGGCACACACCCAGCCCTGGGGCTTCTGAGAACCTCTGAGCAGGAGGGATGGGGCTTTATTCGGGAGACAGAGGAATCCTCCCAAGGTTTCCCCTCATTGCTCTGACGTGGGGAGGGGAGAACTTTCTGCCCCTGCTAACCCAGATCTTTCTTGGTCAGGTTTTGTGCTTGTGTGCAGTGGTGATGGTTTCCCTGAAGCTAGATTGATTCCATATGGGCCTTTGTCAGTTGGAGGAGGTTCTTCAGTCTGAGGCCTAGAGGAAGAGCACACTCATCGGAAGGCCGCTGGAAGGCATACACACCTGTATTCTATTGAACCTAGTCATCCCCATGCTACGCCAGAAGGGAATGAAGGGCCTGAGACAGATGTCTTGTGGCAGCCATCACCAGTAAGCTGCCTCAAGAGACAAGCCACAAGGGTCTCTGTGGGCAGGGTCCACTGGGACCTGGTTGAGATTGACTGTCTGTCCACCCTACTGTTTCCTGGTGCCTCTCTTGGTTACTCAAGGCCATACCTTCCCAAAAGATCTTCCAGAAGTCCCCAAGTGACCTCCCAGGGCAACCATAGACACGGCAGAGGGAAAGTCTTACTTTGTATTTCTGACAGGTACCCGCTGCCAAAGAGAGACTGCTGCAGCACACGGGGGGTGGGGGGGGGACATGTGGTTGACATAGACCCTGTTTGGTCAGCCCTTCAAAGGCCATTAGACTTCTTAGAGCCAAGTCCTGACACTGGAGCCATCTAGATAATGCATAAGCAGCAGCTTCTAGATTTGACACCCGTGTTAGTGGGTGGCCATAGACAGCCTTGGGCTGCTAAAGGCACTTGGAAGTTCTGGAAGGAGAGAGCAAAGCAGTGGATGGGTGAGAGCATTTTTTTTTTAATGAGAAAAACCAGGAGCCGAGTGTGCTGTGTCTTTGAGGCCCACGAAGCAATACAGACTGCTGTCTTTCTGGGCAGTCTGGGTGAAATTCTGGTCTGGAGTGGAAGTTTTGGTCAGTGGCTTTTACTTCTCAGGGGCTAGGTTCCTTCCCCGGTCATTTTTGCTTCATTCCTACTCAAGTTTCTTCTCAGCAGCCTCTGTCAGCGTTAATATAAGGTTTCAACCTAATTGCCAGCTACTTGAGATGCGTCCGTCCGGAGCACTGGCAGTTGGGGAGGCCCAGGAAGAGGAAGCTCTGAGATCAGTGCAGTGGTGTGAAGGCAGCCAGACGGCTATTGGCTGTCTAGTGAGGGAGCCGGGCCAGAAACCCAGAAGAGAAAACCCTGAAGTGTGGCCTGGCCTGTGGTCACCCTTCAGAAAAGCTTCCCAAGAACCGGAGGGTGGGCAGGGTTCTCTTGCTTCCTGAGGGCGTGTATGCACGACGCATCCCTCGATTTCAAGGAAAAGCTCAGGAAATATGTGGTCCAGGGAGAAAGGCTTTCAATGAGGTTTTTGTTGTTATTTTGCAGGGCATGTTGAAGTGTGCATCCACACGCTGCTCACGGGATGAATAGCAGCATTCATCTCTGAGGGCAGCAGGGCCCAAGAGAGCTGTTGGGAGAGGCTGCCCTTCCTGGGCCTCCGGCTACCTACAGCGCCAAGGCCACTTTTCCCTGATAGAGACCCAGGTGGTGAGAGCCAGAGGGGCATACAGATAGGAGTGTCTCCCTCTGATCTTTCTCTAAGATTGTCTCCTTTCTGGCCTCGGGCCATTTTCTTGGCTACTTCACCTCAGTTTCTCTATCTATAAAATGGGGATAATGGTGTTTACTTACTTAGCTCATGAGTATTATGGGGATTAATTACTGTTTGTAAAGTGCTTTGAAGATGAAAAGTGTCAGGTGGTGGCATCATCATCATTATTATGAAATATCATCTCCCACTGCTACCAGCCAGGCTCTGCCGGAGTCAACCAACCACTTCCACCCCAGCTCCAAAAAAGATCCCCACAGGAGACCCTCTTGGGGGACCCTCACAGGTGACTCCCACAGGGGACCCTCACAGGTGACTCCCATAGGTGACCCACACAGGTTACTCCCACGGGGGACCCTCACAGGTGACTCCCATAGGTGACCCACACAGGTGACTCCCACGGGGGACCCTCACAGGTGACTCCCACAGGGGACCCTCACAGGTAACTCCCACGAGGAACCCTCACAGGTGACTCCCACAGGGGACCCTCACAGGTGACTCCCACAGGGGGCCCTCACAGGTAACTCCCACGGGGGACCCTCACAGGTAACTCCCACGAGGAACCCTCACAGGTGACTCCCACAGGGGACCCTCACAGGTGACTCCCACAGGGGGCCCTCACAGGTAACTCCCACGGGTGATCCACACAGGTGACCCCCACGGGGGACCCACACAGGAGACTCCCACAGGTGACCCCCACAGGCAACACTCACAATGGACCCGCACAGGAGATCCTAACAAGAGACTCAGAGCCCTCCTATTCCATCTACCCCTGTGTGAGAGCGCAGTCCTTAGAGAGTACCTGTGGGGAATGACAGGACCTCATTCGTGCCGAGAAGGCTCCTTTGTGGTAATGTTAGTGAGAGTTGGAGACGGGAAGCAGTGGCAACCAGTGGCCTCATACACACCTCGTCTTCCACAGACGTGTTTTAACAAGGCAAAGCCTACGGTTACCTCTGTAACCATGTCCTTCTGATGCACACTACGGACTCGAGCGATGCCATCTTTTTAACATTTTGTTTTTGTGTGGTACTAGAAATTGAATCCTAGCCTTTGGGCATGCTGCCACTAAACTTTAGCCCCCAGCCTTTATTTATTTATTTATTTTTATTTTTGGGATTAGATCCCACTAAATTAACCAGGCTAAGCCTTAAATTCTTCGTGACCTAAGTGGACTTTGAATTGGACAATCCTCCTACCTCAGCCTTCCAAGTAGCTGGGATTACAGGCCTGTGCCATCGGCTAATGATGCTTTCTTATGAAAATTCTTTGTCCTTGCTCTGTGACGGGAGGCTGTATAAAACCTGTCTGCTTTCTTGGCCTTCTGTAAAGAAGGGCCTCTGCAAAGTCCCCTTTCTTAAAAAGCCATAGAAAACAAGGACCACTCTCGGGTTCAAAGTCTCCTAGGATGTACTAGACTACCATTCTTCAGTGAGCAGAATTTTTTCTTTTTGTTTGTTTTGTTTTTAGAGACAGGGTTTCTCTGTGTAACCCTGACTGTCCTGGAACTAACTCTGTAGACCAGGCTGGGCTCGAACTCAGATCAGCCTGCCCCTGTCTCCCTCAGTGTTAGGATTAAAGGTGTGTGCCACGATGCCCACATGGTCCTAGAGCTGTCCCTTGGCTGACTGTGAGAGCATTTCCTCTTTATCTACTATCTGCTTCAACAGTGGTGTGTATTGCAGGTTGTGCTTGCTCATGGGACTCAGTGTGAGCATCCTGGAGCAAGATCAGCGACACAAAACAAAGCATGGTGTCTCATGGGGAAGAAGCCAGCTGATGCAGAGTCTGCAGCTGCTCAGTGTGGACGACGAATCCCAAAGTCCCAGTGTCCTAGTGCAACACACTCAAAATGAACTTGTGCCCAGTTTCTCTATCCAGAACCAACAGCCCCCAATGTGCCAACATGTACACACTCATGACTCTTCTGTCTCTTTGTGTAACAATCAGGCTGCCTCCCCTCCAAGCAGAGGTTGGTAATTATTTCTAGGAGAACAACAAAGGACAAGAACAACAGGTCGGATTAAGCCGCTTCGAGTTATCTATTCAGACGGAGTGGGCAAAGCTGTTGAATTTCATGACAGAATGTGTTCCTGGAACAGAGGTGGACATTCAAATATAGGTCATCAAATGTGACCTTTTTAGATAGAAATGGTTGTGTAATGGGAATTCAAGTCCTAATTCCAAGTGTATGGCCAATTTAATCTTGTGTGTAGGCAGGCATGTGTGTGTGTTCATGCATGTGTGTGTGCATATGTGTGTTCCTGGTTTTGCATGTATGTGCATACATCTGTGCATGTATCTGTGGTGTGTGTGTGTGTAATTGGATGCCATTCCCCAGACATTGTTCACCTTTTTGTTTTGTTTTGTTTTTTGGGGTTGGTTTTTTTTTTTTTTTTTTTGAGGTAGGATCTTTCGCTGGCTGATCTGAAGTTCACCAGGTAGGCTAGACAACTAGCCAGGGAGCCCCAGAGATCCTCCTGTTTCCCGTCCCCAGCACTGGGGTCACAGGTGCATGCCACCACTCCTGGCTTTGTTTACATGGAACTCAGGTCCTTGTGTCTGTGCGGCAAGCACGTAATTGACCTAGCCATCTCCCCTGTCACAGCTTAATCTCTTACTACAAAAGTAATTAAGGCTTATTTTAAAAATCAAATAGAACAGTAGGAAGGTGTCTATAATCTTTTTGCCTGCAGACGATCAGTGCTGGCATCTCAGTGCCACTGGGGTTCCAGAACCTACATTTATAGTAAAAGAGAAAACACTGAGTGTAAAGTGTGTAACTTCTTTTAAATACTAGAAATGACATTTTCCCACATTAGTAGAGTGAACTCCTTTTCATGTAGATTAATAGTATTATGAATAAATGCAGAACATATATGATATGCAAATATATAAGATATTTATATTTATGCTGATATTGTTTTAAAGACAGGCTCTCCTGAGACCAGGCTGGCCTTGAACTAGCTCTGAATGACCTTGAGTTCTTGATCCTCCTGCCTCCAACTCCCAAATACTGAGAATACATGTGTGCATTCCACCACATGTAGCTCGCCAATATATTTTTTGCCATTTCCTTTCTCTTTCCTTTCTTTTCTCTTCCTTTCCTTTCTTCTTTTTTTCCTTCTCCTCCTCTTCCTCATCCTCTTCTTCTTTTTCTCCACATAATGTGTGTGTGTCTGTGTCTATGTATATGTGTGTATATGTGTAGTATGCCTGTGTGTATATGCGTGTATGTCTGTGTGTATGTGTGTATATACACCTGTGTGTATATGTGTATATATGTGTGTAAGTATGTCTGTGTGTATCTGTGTATATATGTGTGTATGTCTGTGTGTGTGTATGACTGTGTCTATATGTCTGTGTATGTGTGGTGTAGGAGGGTCTTGTGTTCATGTGTTGCTTTCATTGGTTAATGAATAAAGAAACTGCCTTGGCCTAGTTGATAGGGTGGAACTTAGGTAGGCGGAGAAGACAGATGAATGCTGAGAGGAAGAAGGGTAGAGTGAGAGAGACGCCATGGAGCCACCAGAAACAAACGTGCCGACTCTTTCCCTGTAAGCCACTACCACATGGTGATACACAGATTAATAGAAATGGGTTAAGTCAAGATGTGAGAGTTAGCCAATAAGAGACTAGAGATAATGGGCCAAGCAGTAATTTAATTAATACAATTTCTGTGTGGTGATTTTGGGTGTAAGCTAGCCAGGTGGCCAGGATGAACAAGCAGGCTCTCTGGCTACAACATATGTGTTTATGTATATATGTATGTATTTCTTATATGTGTGTCTGTCTGTGTGTGCATGCACATTTGTGTGTGTGCATGTGACGATCCAGAAATCCATCTTTGGTGTCTTGCTCAGTTGTTCTCTCTGCGATTTTTTTTAGACAGAGTCACTCACAGTCTGAGGCTCAGCAATCTGTCTAGACTGGCTGCCCAGCATGTTTTCCCAATGATGGGACTGTAGGGACATGCCACGGCACCCAGCTTTTTACATGGGTAATAAGGACTTAGGCCCTCATGCTCACATAGCAAGCATGTCATAGTGTGAGCTATCCCACAGCGCCCAATATATATTTTTAAATGTCTTGCTCATATCTCAAGTTCATGTTTTTTCAAACAGGGAATTAATTAGTTATTAAGAACACAATAGTTATTACTGCCTTATCAATTTGTTAGATTTCAAAAAAAAGTTGTTAACCATTTTTTAGGCATAGATTTATTTAAATATGTTACAACCTGTTCCTTCTATTTATTTTTATCCTAGCAATTCATTGTATTTTGACTTTTTGAAGGGAAATGTTTAAATTTTTATAACCATATCTATAAATACTTTACTATTATTTTTGCCTTTCACGCTTGATAAACTAAATTATGTAAACATTCTCCAATAGTATTACAGTATTTGTGGGCATTTTTAATGCAGTTTACACATAGGCATTGTTAATGCAGAATTACTTTTTTAAGATTTTTAATTTTTATTTGTGTGTGTGTGTGTGTGTGTGTGTGTGTGTGTGTACATGAGTACAGTACCTATGAGGGCCAGAAGAGGGCATAAGATTCCAGGTGTTGGAGCTAGAGAGAACTGTGGGTTGCCCCAAATGTGTGCTAGGAATTAAACCCAGATCCTCTGCAAGAACACCAAGTACTCTTTTTTTTTTTTTTTTTGGTTTTTTCGAGACAGGGTTTCCCTGTAGTTTCTAGAGCCTGTCCCAGAACTAGCTCTTGTAGACCAGGCTGGCCTCGAACTCACAAAGATCCGCCTGCCTCTGCCTCCCGAGTGCTGGGATTAAAGGCATGCACCACCACCGCCCGGCTACACCAAGTACTCTTAACTGCTGAGCTATCTATCACCCCAACCCCTAATGCAGAAGTTATTTGTAGATGAGGTTAGAAATGCTTTCAAGTATTTCTCAAAGTCCCAAAAATATCTGTCTGCTCTGGTGTATTGCCTGATTTCCATTTTCCTATTTATTTACTTAGTTACTTGCTTGCTTACTTTTTTACTTATTTCTGAGTAGGCAAAGCAAATGTAAAGTCACCTCACTGCCTGTGACCTTTCTAAGGCTTTCTTGGTCTTGAATGTCATTAATAGACATTTTTGTAGAAGCGGCCTTGCATCTCTCAGGCTAAGGAGATGATTCAGCAGATAAGCATGCTTGTGCTGCAAGCATGCACCTGAGCGTAAAATCCCAGTACCCATGCAAAAAATCAGGCATGGCTGCACAAGACTGTGATCCATGCATTAGGGGTGGAGAAAGGGGGCGTTCTGAGAGCTCACTGGACAGCCAGAGTAGCCTAAATGTGGAGCTCCTAGAAGGTAAGAAAGAAGCCACCTAACATCCTGCTCTGGCCTCCATGCGTGCATCGGCATGTACACCTGAACATTCATGTGCATGCACTACACACACACACATGTGCGCACACACACACACACACACACACACACACACACCTCTGTACCACCAGTCCTTTTTTGGAACTTCTGATCCCTGTGGCTCTTGGTGTCAATCTGCCTTCGAGCTCTCTTTCAGTCCTGAACTTGAGGAGACCATGATTTGAGTCCTAAATTGAAATGGCTCTTTGGGTCCCTAACCAACCCCTACTCTTCCTTGAGTGCCGGATATCAGCCTTGCCTCCCACTTCCTGCCTGATGGAACTTGAGCAACTCACTTAATGCTCGCTAAGTCTTAGTTTCCGTATCTGTAAAATGGAATTAATAATCACCCTCCTTAGCGATTTCACAACATCATTGTAAGGATCAAATGAGACCACGGCCGTAAAAGTGCTTAGTAAGCTATAAATCAATATACAAACATAAGGTGTTATTATTTCCCTTTTATTTGACAGTGTAAAGGACTGGAGATGGGCATGATGTGTGGGTATAAAGTAATAAGAATCATGTCTTAGCCTATAAACATCCCAGGCCATAAAGTACCATCCTTTAAGGGGGGGCTCAGATGAAGCCCCACAGTCACTCTGTGTTGCTCTTGCTCAGACCCATTGGGAACCCCTTTGTCTTTGAAAGGATCACATCTCTCTTGGTGTAGTATTCATTTACCACTTCACCTTCTCCTCCTGCTCTATTCTTAGAAACCCTGCTCGGAGGACCTGAAGAGCACAGGGGCTGTGATGGGCAGGGAAGACAGAACCCAGGGAACAATGTAAAAGCCCCATCTAGTCTGCGTGACGCTGAAGCTGGACACTAGAAACACAGAGAACAAAATCACACTGTTTGTAGGAAGATAGATGGAGTGGAGATCATCGCGGCAAGTGAAACAAGCCAGGCGACAAAAGACAGACTCTTGGTCTCTTCTACGCAGAATCTAGAGTGTTTTGTTTGACTTTGCTTTGCGGTTGTATTTCTTTTTGTAGGGGTTGTGTGTGTACATGCGTGGAAGTCAGAGAACAATTTGTAGGAGTCAGTTTTCTCCTCCTACTGTGTGGGTCCCCGGAGTCAAACTCAGGTTGTCAGGCTCGGCAACAAGCGCCTTTACCCAATGAGCCATCGCAGAGGCCTAAGTTGTTGTCATTTTAAAGACATGAAAGTAGACATTTGGGAGGAAATGGGACTATCAGGATAGAGTGGGAAGACAGCCAAGGGGAACCGGGTGATGCTAACTAAAGGACATGAAGCACACATACAAAAACATTATAATAATCTTCTCTCCTATTTGTACCATAAATAGACAACACTTGGCGGCTAGAGAAAGTCATGCTAAGGGACCATTTCGGGAAGCAGGCTGGTTTGAAGACACTTAAGTGAAGCTTGCTACAGCCTTCCCTGGGACTGCAGGTAAACAGGCTGTAAAACAGGAAGCTGCAGAGCTAGCTCTCAGCTGACGCCAATCTGTCTCATCTCCCCAAGTGGAAGAAGCTGCGCTGGACTAAAAGGAAAAGACAGAGTCTTGCTCTGGCTCTGCAATAACTGTGTGTGATGCCCTGGGTTTTAGTTTCCTCATTTCTACATAAGTAAATCCCAGGAGGTAGGCTTTGGGACTCCAACAAACAGCCTTTGTCAGCATGGTTTATAGAAGAACAAACCATTTCCTAGCTCTGCAACTTTGGGTAAATTCTCTAACTTGATTGGCCCTCACTCTTCTCACTTAGAATATGGGGAAAGTGTCCATCTTAGAAGTCTGTCTTTGAGGACTCATTGATTAGTGGCATGTAAGAGCACCTGGGACCTGAGGTGATGGCTAGGTAGGTACAGCGTTCGTCCTGCAAGGTATGAGTTCAAATCCCTAAACCCCCATAAAGCTGGGCACAGTAGCACACATCTGTAATTGCAGCAGAGAGGAGAGCAAAGACGGAAGAGTTCTCAAAAGCTAACCCTTAAAAAAAAAAGCTTAAAGCAATGAAGAGTAGAGAGGCTGTCTCAACAAGGCAAAAGGCATGGACCAACACCCAAGATTGTCCTCTGACCTACAACATGCCCAGTAGCACATGCATGCCCTGCGTACACGTGTGTTTACACACACACACACACATGCACACACATGCACAACCCCCACACACACCACCACCACCACCACCACCACTACCACCACCACCACCACACTTAGCCCAGAGCAAATGCTTAGTCAGCCTCAGGAGGAATATTCATTTTCAGATTCTCACGTAGTAAATTATCTAAGTCTCTTCTCGTGCTTGTGCCTTAAATGTTATCACTATTGCATTTCCCTTTTTGAATTTTTATTTTTAATCCCAAACTGAGCTTTCATTTCTGTTCCCTTCCTCCTGCACTCTGGGGAGTGTGGCAGCCGGCAGCCCTGTTGTCAGGGATAACAGGATCTTGGGCTCTCATCTGGGAGCTGCTGAGTAGGTGCAGAGCTCAGTTGGAGCTGCAGGCATCCGAGTGCCCCAGCAGCACTCTCTCTAAGCCTCCTCTCGCTTCTCCCTTTTCAGTAGCCAAGTACTCCTTGGTTCAGTCTCCTTGTGATTACTGATTAGAGATCAGATGTGACTTCTCATTGAGAAACAGAGTCATGTCCTAGTGTGACTTTGTGGCCCAAATCCCCCACCATGTCCCCCACTAAGTGAGTTCCCTTCGTGCGCAGGATGAAAATGTTCTTGGAGGACTGTGGGATCCAGGTTCCTGGGACAGAAGTGAACTGACAAGCAGGAGCTGGCTTTGGAATATGGTTGTGTTGAGTCCTGGGGGAAGAAGTACGTAAATGGGGGACACCTGGGAAGCTGCCAGAAGCTGCCAGAAGCTGCCAGAAGCAAGAGTCCAATGAAAGGGGTAAAAGCTGGGGCAGGAGAAACTACGGCAGTGCCCCCAGCCAGTAATGCATGCTTGGCATCTAGTGATTGCGTTAACCTGCGATTCACAATGACCCTTCTCCCACCTGTTTCAGATTCCCTGTATAGACCCATCCTTCACCCTCTTGTAGATACACTTTTCTGGTGTGGGAGGTCCTTCTGGTTGTGTGTTACTTTCATTGGTTAAGGAATAAAGAAACTGCCTGGGCCTTTTGATAGAGCAGAAGTTAGTTAGGCATGGAAATTAGAACTGAATGCTGGGAGGAAGAAAAGCAGAGTCAGGGAGAAGCCATGGATCCGGAC
The DNA here is from genome assembly GCF_903992535.2 of Arvicola amphibius. Lineage (NCBI taxonomy): Eukaryota > Metazoa > Chordata > Mammalia > Rodentia > Cricetidae > Arvicola > Arvicola amphibius. The sequence goes on along the minus strand of NC_052060.1, from coordinate 38,696,743 downwards.
GCCGGTTAGAATTTTACCTGGTAAGCCCCTGCCACATGGTGATACACAGATTAATAGAAATGGGTTAAATCAAGATGTGAGAGTTAGCCAATAAGATGCTAGAGATAATGGGCCAAGCAGTGATTTGTTTGTTTGGTTTTTCTTTTTCATCTTTTATACATTTTTATTGAGATTTATTGAGCTCTATATTTTTCTCTGCTCCCCTCCCTGCCTTTCCCCTCCCCACTTCAAGCCTCCCCCAAAGTCTCCATGCTCCCAATTTACTCAGGAGATCTTGTCTTTTTCTACTTCCCATGTAGATTAGATCCATGTATGTCTCTCTCAGTGTCCTCATTGTTGTCTAAGTTCTCTGGGATTGTGGTTTGTAGGCTGGTTTTCTTTGCTTTATGTTTAAAAACCACCTATAAGTGAGTACATGTGATAATTGTCTTTTTGTGTCTCGGTTACCTCACTCAAAATAATGTTTTCTAGTTCCATTCATTTTCCTGCAAAATTCAAGCTGTCACTATTTTTTTTCTGCGGTGTAGTAAGTACTTCACTGTGTAAATGTGCCACATTTTTCTTACCCATTCTTTGGTCGAGGGGCATTTAGGTTGTTTCCAGGTTCTGGCTATGACAAACAAAGCTGTTATGAGCATATTTGAGCACATGTCCTTGTGGTATGATTGAGCATCCTTTGGGTATATACCCAAAAGTGGTATTACTGGGTCCTGAGGAAGGTTGTTTCCTAATTTTCTGAGAAATCGCCACACTGACATCCAAAAAGGTTGTACCAGCTTGCACTCCCACCAGCAATGCAGAAGTGTTCCCTTTCCCCTACAACCTCTCCAGCATAAGTTATCATCAGTATTTTTGAACTTGGCCATTCTTACAGGTGTAAGATGGAATCTCAGAGTTGTTTGGATTTGCATTTCTCTGATGACTAAGAATGTTGAACATTTCCTTAATTGTCTTTCAGCAATTTTAGATTCCTCTGTTGAGAGTTCTTTGTTTAGGTCTGCACTCATTTTTTTACTGGATTAGTTGTTCTTTTGATGACTGTTTTCCTGAGTATATTTTGGAGACCAGACCTCTGTCTGATGTGGGGTTGGTGAAGATCTTTTCCCTTTCTGTAGGCTATTGTTTTGTCTTGTTGACCATATCCTTTGCTGTACAGAAGCTTTTCAGTTTCAGAAGGTCCCATTTATTAATTGTTTCTCTCAGTGTCTGTGCTATTGGGGTTATATTTAGGAAGTGGTCTCCTGTGCTAATGTGTTCAAGTGTACTTCCCACTTTCTCTTCTGTGAGGTTCAGTGTGGTTGGCTTTATGTTTAGGTCTTTGATCCATTTGGACTTGAGTTTTGTGCATGGTGATAGATATGGATCTATTTTCATTCTACATGTTGATATCCAGTTATGCCAGCACCACTGTTAAATATGCTTTCTTTTTTCCATTTGATATTTTTTGCTTCTTTATCAAAGATCAGGTGTTCAAAAATGTGTGGATTAATATCTGGGTCTTCTATTCAGTTCCATTGGTCCTCCTGTCTGTTCTTATGCCAATACCCCAGCAGTGATTTAATTAATACAATTTCTGTGTGCTTATTTTGGAGCTAAGCTAGCTGGGCAGCCGGGATGAATAAGCAACCCTCTTTGCAACACTTTTCCATATGAAAGTAAGGGATTTGGGGCTTTTACTGCAAGGAATTTGAGGACTTTCTCTTCCTTGACCTATAAAATCAAAGATTGGGAACACTAAGATTTCTCTTTAAGTTAAGCCAGGAACCAGAGGCAACTCCGTATTGACAAATGTATACTAATATAGTGATAAAGCTATAGATTGCTAAATTTTTAATGTATTTATTCTTTTTGAAAAATTTTATTTTTTATTTAATGTGTATGCAGGAGCCTGTGGAGGCTAGAAAAGGACATTGGTTCCCTGCCACCGGAATTGCAGGCATTGTGAAACAAAGCTTGGGTCTTTTGAAAGCGCAGCAAGTGCTCTTTCCCCAGAGCCATCTCTCCAGTCCATGTTTTATTTCTATATATCATCTGCACTGAATATCCATGGACTCTGTATCCATTGATTCAATGAACCAAGGATAGAAAAATATTTGAAAAGAAAATTGCATCTTCATTGAACACATCAAATTTTCTTGATATTAAATTCTCCAAGCAAGAGTGTACCAAGTATTTATGTTACATTGTATGAGCGTGTGAGTAACATACAGATAATTTAAACAACATAGGAGGATATGTGCAGATTATATGCAAATATCATGCTATTTTGGACAATTGACTTAGACAACTTCCAATTTGATAGCTCCCAGGAATCTTGAAGCCCTCCCATCACTGGATAGTGAGGGACAATGATACTAAACCTAACTTCGAATTTCAAATGTAGAAACTATTTATAATAGTAGGCCATAAAAGTAGTAGGATATAAATCTGTCAAATGTGTGCATGGCCTTGCGGTGAGGTGCACTAGGTAGAGCACTTGTCTAGCCTCCAAGAAATTCTGGGTTCAGTTCTCGGCACCACATAAAACCAGACTCGGTGGACATACAACCAGAACTCTCTCTCTCTCTCTCTCTCTCTCTCTCTCTCTCTCTCTCTCTCTCTCTCTGTGTGTGTGTGTGTGTGTGTCTGTCTCTCTCTCTCTCTCTCTCTCTCTCTCTCTCTCTCTGTGTGTGTGTGTGTGTGTGTGTGTAGTGTGTGTGCACGTAGGATCTGGATATTGAAATCCATCAAACCACAATGAAAGAATAAATGGAGTGATTTGCTGAGTTTAAGGGTTGAGAGACTCCGTATTATTTAGACAACAGTTCCTACCAAGGTGATCTATAGAGACAAATCCAAAATCTCAACAGTTTTTGGTAAACAAAAAAGCTGATTTCAGTACAAACATACTCCCCAGATACACACCTGTGGAAAGGCAAAGAATTTATTTTAGTCAAAACAGTCGAGAGCTATAAACAAGGTTAGAAGACTCTCATGCCCAGCCTTAAGAATAACTATTAGGCTGATGTAATAAAGACAGTGTAGAACTGAAAATTGCTAGATTCACAGATCCATGGAGCAGGCAGAGTAAATAAAATAAAAAATAAATAAATCAAAGTGATCCCCTTTAATATAATCCATTTGCTTTTGACAAAAGGACAGAAGAAATTCCGTAGTAAAGGGAGGGCTTTTGAACAAATGATGCTGGGTATGTAGGCGTTCATTTGCCTTGACTCACACCCCACACACACCAAAACTTACCCCAGAATGAATCACAGATACAGTTGGGAAATGTAAAACTATATAATTTCCAGAAAAAAAATCCCAGTTCAAGAAAATACTTAGATCAGATAAAGAGATTTTTAGCTCCACGACCAAAATTATAATTCACAAGAAAAGTATCAGCAAATTAGACTTCAACAAGATGTAAAACCTTTGCTCCGTGAAAGACAAGCTCAAAGCTGAGAGAGGGCTGGAAATGGAGTGCGTGCCTGCAGTCCCAGCACTCGGGAGGTGGAGACAAGACCATGGTTAAAGCAAGGCAGGAGGGAACAAGTCATCTTTATCCAGGACTCTATCTAGACTATAAAAAGAATACATAATAAAAGGTACACTCCTATCAGAAAATGAACAAAAGATCCAAGCAGACAATTCATGTAATAAGAGACAAAAGACAAACAAGCATTTGAGGAGACTCTTGATGTAATTTGTCATTAGATAAAAACAAATGAGAACACAAAGATGACGCTACCATTCATTTAGCAAAAATGACTAAAATCCGTAAGGCTGGCAGAGAGAAGCTGCCCCGGAATGGACGACAACAAACACACCAGTTCTCTGGGAGGACCACAAATGGCAGTTTGGATGCTTGGAGGGCAGTTCCTTATAAAGTTAAAAACAGACTTACTGACTTTGCACTCAGTCTTGGGGGCACTTGCCTAACTGATTTTAAAATTTCTGTTTGGAGTCTAGAAAGATGGCTCAGTGGTTAAAGAGCGCATGCCACTCTCCCAGAGGACCTGAGTTCATTTCCCAGCACCCACCAGGTGGCACACAACTGCATGTAAGTCCAACTCTAGGGCGTTTGATGTCCTCTCCTGGTGTTCAAGGGCACTGCATGAAAGTGTATTTACCCAAACACATATACTAAATTCTTTTAAAATATTATATATATATATATATATACATACATATATTCACACCAAACCTTCATACCAAAATTTACAGCAGTTTTGTTGGTAATTGCCCTAAAATGGAAGTAACCAAATGTCTGTCAGTATGTGAATGGATGAGTCGACTATGGTACATCTAGACAACAGAATGCTATTTAGGATTGGAAAAAAAGCATTATGATATCACACTTGAACTGAGTGACTCACAGGTGCATTGCATTAGTGAAAGAAGCCAGGGTTAAAAGGCTATACACAGTACGTAGTCCTATGGTTCTCTGGAAAAAGTCAAAAATATACCAAAAGGGGGCAGATCAGTGGCTGTCTATTGACTTTCTAATCCTTTCAAACAGTTCCACCCCCGCAGTGATAAAGCATTAAAAAATCAAAAAAGTAGTAACACAAAAGTGAAGTGAAGACACATGGTCCCTCTGGTGACTCCACACTTACAATTTGTTCTAAGAAATGAAAAATAGAAGAGGTAAATCAAGAGGATGAAATTACTGAAGCAAGAAAAGGCAAGATTAAAACTAAAGCTGAAGAAGAGGGTGAAGTGGAGGAGGAGACAGAGGAGGAGGAAGAACAGGGAGTCAAAGAGGAGCCTCTGCAAAGAAGAAAAAGAAGGATAAAAAGAAACACATTAAGGAAGAGCCACTTTCTGAAGAAGAGCCACGCAACAGCTCAGCAATTCCTAGTCCAGAGGAAAAGGAGAGAGGGAGGAGGGAGGGAAAGAGTGATAAATGGAGGGAGGGAGGGAGGGAGGGAGAGAGAGAGAGAGAGAGAGAGAGAGAGAGAGAGAGAGAGAGAGAGAGAGAGCCGCCGAGGACTAGTGGAAAGGAACTACCATTTATCCACCTGAACACATCATACTTAGATTGGGTTGGGGGCGTATCAGATGCTCTGTAAATAATAAAGGGAGATCAAACCCCAAAAAATGATTACCTGTAGCTTCTCAAACCTTTGTCATGTCTTATCAACAACCGATAATTTTAGAGTCTTTGATACAGAAATAAAAGTATTTTCTTTGTATTATAAAAAAAAATGAGTCTATCAGAGCCATTCTTATTCAAACCACCACGCAGACCCTCACTGATTTTATGCCACGGTAGGGCTTTCCTCATGGGTGCTGGGGACCCGAACTCAGATCCTCATGCTTGTGCAGCAGGCATTTTTTACCAACTAGGCCGTCTCCACAGACCCCAAACTTAAGTAGATCTATCTCCCTTGAGGTGATAGGTCTCCATAAACCTTGAACTGGCTGTGCTTAGTGACTTGTTTCCAACAGGGAGATTATAAAAAAAGACTGAAGAAGAAAGCTTACAGCAAAGAAATCTAATCTAAAAACACAACTTCATCCAGGTGATCAAATTTAATGTCCTCAGTAATAAGTTGGGATGATAAGATACATATGTCTATCGATACATGATGAAACTGGAATTTCACCTCCACTGGCTTCCCCCTAACAATTGCTAATCCTGCCTAACCATGGTGGTAGGTGGTGAAGAAACACCAGACAAACTTAAATTGAGGGCATCTCGTGAAATATCTGAGTACTCTTTAATACCATCAAAAAAAATAAGAAAAGTCTGAGAAACTATAACATACAAGAGGAGAATTAGGGCACATTGATTTAATATAATTCTGTGTCCCAAGTGGAATCTTGGGTGAGCAACAGGACATTAGGAAGCAATTAGTAGGTGATAATAAAGTTTGTAGTTCAGCAGATAGTGATATAATATTGGTTCTTAAGTTATAACAACTGTAGTAGCTCAGTATAGAACAGGAGACACGTGGCACTAATCCTATAAAAAAACTGCAGCTAACATATAAATGTGTACTAGAGGAAAAACAAGATTGCATGGGCATAGTAGAGATGTGACTATAAGTAACTTTTATCTCAGTTTTCTGCTTTGCTTCATAGTACAAATGCTGTACGTGACAACAAACAGACCTTCCTTAAGTAATTAAAAAAGTTCCCATCAAGTGAATACATAGGAGACACCACCATTACACAAGAGGAGGAGAGTATTATTTCCCCCACCCCCACTCTCAGCCTGACTCAGGGGCCAGTAATTTCTGGGAGTGGAACGGAAATGCTGACCTGGGATTGTCATTTCTGAGTCACAGTCAGAGAGTGGTCCTGTCTTTCATTTTTCTAGGTTCAGAGCAGGCAAGAACACACACAGAGTGAGCATGTGAAGTCACCCATTTGCTCCCTTTAGGCCATAGGGCATTACAAATCATTTGGAAAGGAATTCCTTTAGGTTGGGAACCATCTCTATGTGCTGACGCCATGAGTTCGGCTCGCACATCAAGTCCCATGAAGGGCTGAGTAGCTGTCCCAGTTAGAAAAGTATTTGCTTTTTATGTGGATTTGGGGAATGCGCCTCAGGTCCTTGTGCTTGCCGAGCAAAATAGTAAAATGGATTTCCAAAGAGAATGCACTGAAGGAAAGGGGCTTTACCAGCTCCCTCAAGGGGGTCAAGGGCATGTGGAGGAATAGAGAAGTATAAGAGTAGAACGTGGGACAGGAAGCCCCACCCAGAAACAAGGTGTCAAGACTTTGTGACCAAGCCTTAAATCTGCAAATGTGACCTTGGGTAATTGCCCAGGTAGCCAGTTGTCTCTGTCATCTATTGAACATTTTGGAAGCTGCTTGATTGCACTTCCTGCCTACTCAAGTAATATTATCTCCCTTCTCAGTAGGCAGGAAGGCAATCATCCTAAGTCACATCTGCAATGTTGGAACAACCAACTTTGGTTAAGGTCTAGAGTAACTGACAGACCATTTTCAGAGGCAGGAAAATTTTCAAAATTTTTCAAACCTGTTTTGGCAAGGTTTGGCAGGTTTTTTTTTTTTTCTTGTATTCTGCTTATCCAGTTTGGACACCATGTATTTTGCCAGTGGTCAAGGCATGGGCAGTTCCTTGCCCAAAGGCCAGTTTTGTCAAGAAGGAAACAATCTCCAAGTGGAGAGTCTTTGGTGCTCAACATCTTTCAGGAATAGATTGGTGCTGCTAGGAGCAATCGTGTCTCACGTCACATTTAAATAACAGAACCCTAAGTTATTTAAATGCCATATTCTACAGTTCTTTGAAGTGGTTGAAGATTACCTATCTGTGTGGAGTACAATCTCTATGTATCTAAAGAACCTGATCAGTCTAACTATAAAGTATGACAAACATAGATGACTATTGACCTATAATTCTTAGTACCTGTATAACTTAAAGACTAAGACTTCATATTAAAATTTTAAACAATCTTTATACAACTGTGCAGCAAATGAGGTCAATGACCTCAAAATATGAACAGTGTATAAGTATCTTGATCAGAGGTAGAAATGTATAATGCAATATGATAAATATATCCTAAAATTGTATCAATATACAAAATATCTTAAACAGAGGTAGAAACATGTATGCATACAATATGACAAAATAACTTTGGGTAGGTGACAAATATTGTAAACAGAAATAGGAGCATATTCAATATAACAAATATAATTTGAATCGTATCAATATACAAGAATCTATGTCAATGTAAATTGTCTATATAAATAATAGCTCACAGGTATTCACTCTATTACTCACTATTATTATTAGTGTGAGTAAGCTCACACTAATCTATCAATTATCCCATTCAATTTCTTTTTTCTTTTTTTAAGTGAAGTCCCTGAGCCTACAAAATTTCCACCCTAACCCTTAAGCCTATACCAGTTATAATCAACTCCCAATTAATGTCCCTAAACCCTGAGGACAAACTTCGTTGGGAAAAGGGCTATCGTCTTCTAGAATTGCTTCCAGCTGTCATGGGGGTGATGTTCTTTCTATGGAATCCTGTAAAACTAAAATGATGGTCAAGTTTTGAGATTACTGTCTGGTAGTAAATAGTCTCTGAGTAGTTGACAGGGTTTTTTGAAGTTCTTATTTGAAGGTCTGGCCAGAATGTTGTAAGAAGGTGCACCATTTTAGCTAACCAAGTTGGAACCATCTTGAGCAGATGGTACCCAAAACTGGTCTTATAGTAGTGCTATCAGAATCATGACATCATATCAACCAGGCAGAGTCGCTGTTGTGGGGCCCCATCTTCTTCCTGGAAATTAAAGATTATTGTAGGAAAATTTATTGTTCATTGTGGAAAACTTAAATATTATTTATCTGTACATATATTTAACAAAAGGTATGATACAGACAAAAATAGGTATGGAGAAAAGTAAATTTTTTTCTAAATTCTTTCTTTTTTTCTGTCCCATGCTAGATGGTTTCTGACATGAAACAGAAACTCTGAATTTTTTTTCAACAACATGCTTGGATTTAGAGAAGGATAGCTATTGTTCAACTCCAAAGCCATATTTGATTTTTAAGTGAGTCTACTATTCTACTAGGTAATATATTAATATGTATACACATATATACTAGTATAGTATATATGTGTATAGATAGATATAGATAATGAAATTTTACCCTGTAGATGACCTGTCCTCATAAGTCATATTTCTCTTTGGTTGGTGATCCTTTCTGGATAGTTATTTTTTCTTCTTTAGTCATCCAAACATCCAGGGTCTCTTGACTTTTTGAAGATGAGTATTTTCTTGCAAAGACATGAACAGACCCCTGACCCAGCCCTTATGAGGTTTTCTTACCACCTGTATAATTGTCATCTCTGTGGATGAGCTGCTGGAGAGGCCCAGCAGGCCCAGGCTGATGAACCAGGAAGTGCGTGGAGGGAGCGTGGTGGTGGCAGATAATGGCGAGTGTGAAGAAAGTAATCCCACACTAACTCTGAATTGGGTATCATAGGGGGTTCTTTATTTAAAGGGACTCACAGATCATAGTCTTCCGCAAGAATGGGGAACAGGAACTGAATCCAGCACCCATGTGAGAGAGGAGAGAGAGAGAGAGAGAGAGAGAGAGAGAGAGAGAGAGAGACAGATAGAGAGAGACAGAGAGAGACACAGAGAGAGACACAGAGAGAGACACAGAGAGACAGAGAGAGACAGAGAGACAGAGACAGAGAGACAGAGACAGAGACAGAGAGACAGAGAACAAGCGGGCAGACACCTTTTGGGTACACAAAGCCATGCTCAATCTGGTTCAGTCTCTGGAAGGCTGTTGACTGAAGGAGCTGCCCCATCAGGTTTTGATCCTCCTTCTAAAGGTTTGGGTTTCTGGGATTTTTCTTATACTATGTGACTAAATGAAAGTTAAAATTTCAGTTCCATATGACACATGTTTAAGCCAAAGCATACAACGGCACTTTGTAGCTGATCTGTTCCCAGCTCATAGGTGTGGCATTTCTCAAGCCATATTCCTCAACAAGTTCAGGGATGGAATTAAGCCCCAAACACCGTAAAATAACATCTGTGAACATTCTTCCTGGGGATACAAGCTACCAACCATCCTTGGGAGAATTGAGAAAATAGTCACCTAAATAATTTTCTGTTTTGGGATTCTGAGAACTCCAGCTGAGCAAAACTGTAAAGTCTCAAAAGAGAATTCTGGAAAACATTTCTCAGAGGATGACTGGAGATCATGATTCTGTTAGTCATGGACCAGACCCACCTTTCCCCTACCAACACTTTTGTTGGTTGCCCTTTGCTCTAGAAAGCAAGAAGGGCTTCTCTCCAGCGGTATCAAGTCAGCAAAATAACAACTGTTCCTTCTACACCCTTGGTACCAAAAAAAGCTCTCATGGCTGGACATGAAGCAAGCAAACAAACAAGGGCCTTTGAAACCCTGTTTGGAAACCGTCATTTGGGTTGAGGGCGGCATTCAAGGAGTAAGCATCAAGTAAAATCGTGCTTTTGTTTCTCTCTTGAGAGGATTGGCGAAAGCTGTGGATACAGACATGAAAGGGAACCAGGCCTTGACAACTGGTCCCTTTGACAGGTCTTTCCTTGACCCTGTTGCCCAGAAAGGGAAAAGTCACTAACAGGAACGTCTCAAGGTTTCACTGATGAAATGTCTCTCAAGCCAAACCATATACGATGACAGCTAATGGGTGGGGAAAAAAATCTCCAAAATGGGACTGGCTGTCCGCCCTCCAAATCACTTCACAGGATGTCAAAGGTTATCTGTGGGGAACTAGGAAGGGAAGTGTATTTGAAAACATCGCTGGAACATGTATACAACATCTTAAGGTGTTTGATCCTTTTATGAACTGTTGACAGCTTCTTGCCATTGAAGTCCATGTGAGAATTGCCAGCCAAGCAAAAGAGGAAATGGGGCCAGAGTGCCTGAACCCCTAAGAGAGCCTCTAAGAGCTGGCGAGATCACAAAACACGAGATGACCAGGAGTAGAGGACGGGGCAGGATGGCGTGAGAAACCCAGGCATCTGAGTCAACAGTTCCACCCAACTCTGTTCTGGCCACTCCAATATTTCCCTTGGAGTGCGATGTACTTTTCATTTCCAATATCATCTCCACTCAAGGGTTGATGTAAATGGAATTCCCAGAGCACTCAGAAGCACAGAGTAGCTGGGGGTTATTAATAACCATTTGAGCATGCTAAATCAATAAATGGACTTTTCCCATCCAATAAAACCACTTGAGTTTCTTTTTTAAAATTTCAATATAACTTTATTAATTTCTTGAGAATTTCATATAAGTATCCAATGAATTTGGGGCATATTCACCCCCTTCGTGAAACACACATGCATGCACACATGCATGCGTGTGCACGCACACACACACAACACTAATTAATATTATTTGTACATGCATGGGTGTGGGTCATGGACAGGCCACATTCCTGAAAAAAAAAAAAAAAAAACCTGACTCTTTCCCCTAGTATCCGTCAGCTACACCTCCACAGCTACAGGTTGGGGCTCCTGAGACCACCTCCCTTTCATGCTGAAACGTTGACAGACTTGAACTTATGTGGCCAACCACATGTGTCTTTTGTGGGCAGTCCCAGCAGCTGTGAGTTCATGTGTGCAATGTCCTCGTCTTGTCCAGATGGGACCATTTGGAAGCAGTCCCCTCTGAGCTCTGACTCTTTTTACTCCCAATTCCTTGATATTCCTTATTTGAGTCTCTTAGAAGCCACGGCTGCTGCTAAGTGGCTAGTACTTCTACCTTAATTGGGACATTTTTAATGTTTTTTCGACTCTGAGTGTCCTCTCATTTCAGGCTCAGTCTGTCTGCACTTTATTTGTTCCAAGTATTTTCTCGGAATATGCCAGAAGCCACCTTTCCTACTTCTTCCCACGTTGAGAACTCTGATTGCTTCTCCTGCCTGGGACCCTGTCACTTAATAAGTTAACCAACTATGACATGGAGGATCTTTATTTAAAAATGAGACTGTCAGATGCATATTTGATGCACAACTTACTATGTGGAGTGGACACTCACACATCAATAATAGTGAAAAATTAGCCCCATTATTATGAGGAAAATAGTTTCCCCCAACCCTCTCCTCTGTCCGTTCCGCCCTTCATCTTGGTTTGTTCTTATCTCGTTGCTCCCTGTGTACAGCCAGCTGGACCCTCTGACCCAGGTTTTCCCACACCACCATCCTTCGCCCCTCTACAGACTGCGCTTTCACCCCTGCAGTTGTCTGGGCTCTGTCCTTACTAAGTAGGAACTCATTCTACATGCATTTTATGGACCAACTAAGCAGCTCCTTTCCATTGGAGTCTCCTGTCAGTAATGTTGCCGTGTGATGCCTGTCCGTCAACGAAACCAGCGTCACACTGGTTAGTAGGATGATCCCATGTAAGATCCTGTAAGGATCAACAGTGGAAAAAAACGTCTTGGAGTGTCACATGATATTACAGGCAAACAGGGGCATGGTGAATAGATGGCCTTCTTGGAGGCTTCGTTGCAGCAGGCATTCGCCGTTTGGAGCAGGGGCCATGAATCTTGTTTCTCCATGCCCCTGTTACAGCCATCTGACCACAGTCAACAAGCGCAGGATTTCTCACAAAAGCCTGGTTTCCTTCCAAAACAATATGCTGGGCATGGAGGCCGGGGAAGTCAATTATTTCTTTTGCTTCATTCAATAGACCTCAAATTATGTTTGTTTTTGTTTTTTTTTTTTTAAAAAAAAACAAGTTTGACTCATTTTCATACTAAATTGCTTGATCATTTCTTTTAAGTCACTGTGGAGTCTCTGCGCTTTGAAGTACAGTTGGGGCTTTTTTTTCCCCCTTTAGGGTATGACAAACTATTACATTGTGTGTTGAGAATGAGGGCTAAACTGGATCAGAGAGGCAGGACAAGTGGAGCTCAGGGACATGGTTTCTAAATCACAATTCCCCTGTGAGGACTCCTTCAGCGCTTCCCTTCCGCTCATGTTTTTGTGTTTCTGTTTTTGTTGTGGTCTGGTCTGAGGCAAAAAGAGAGAGAGAGGAGAAGAAGAAGAAGAAACAGTAGATCCAGATGTGAAGTGTGTCTTTAGAAACTGTTGTAGGTGTGAGTGTGTGTGGTGCATGTGTGCATTTGTGTGTGGTGGGTACACACGTGTGAGCATGTATGATCAAAAGGCCGTAGAACTTAATGCTTCTACGAAGACTCCCCAAATAAGGAAAACTAGGAGGAAAATAACAGTCAAAAAGGCTTCTTTCCAAAAGTCCAGCTTCTCTATGGCACTTAGGACAGCTTTGGAAGACTTTCAATTTTAGGTTTTTACATTGTAAATACTTGTGTCGTGATTCCCCTCCCAACTCCAAAGGCAGGAACTCTGGATCCAACAGGTCAGAGCTCAGGGCTGGTATTAACTATTCACCTTGAACAAATAATCTTCCCTTCCTGACTTTCTGTTATTCCTCCAAGAAGAAACAAGCAGAGTATCTCCATCATGGTGAAATTTATATGAGATGTGTATATCAGAATGCCGGGCCCACTTGGAATGTGTCACAGCTTATAAGCCAGTGAAAAATCATGTCTACCCCATCCCCTTTCTCTAGAAGACCCAGCAGGTCGGACTTGGCTGGTCTCTGCCCAAGTGTGCAGTGGTGCCCCCTGTTGGCAAGGCGGTGGTGCAGAGGCAGACAGCGTCGCATCTCAGATTTTGCAAGGCTTATTGCTAAATATCACAACAACAAAGAGCTCTGTGGAGATTTTTTTTTTTTTCAGTGTCAGCTAGCCTCTGTGATCTTCTTGGGTGAGCGAAGTAACCAATGTGTAGATTTCTGCTGGCCTGTGAACTTCATGGGGCCAGTACCACGTGTGTTTTATTCAATTCTTTAAATGCAAAACAGCTCCGTTCTCCGACCTTGCAGAGAGTAACTATTTTTGTTGAGTGGCGGAATCAACGATTCCAGTCCCAACCTAAGAAGATGGTATGACTTAATCTTTTCAAGGTTTTCCTCTGAAATGAAGGACAATTCTCTGGAAAATTCACTTTAGCTCACTTTAATAGAATCAGGCAAGCGTTCTATTAGTGGGTTTTCTGTTCCCTGTGTGACTGTTGCAATTTTTCTACCTACCATTGTGGGTGGATTCGGGTTTCTTTCTTCAGTTGAGAGAAGAGATGCATTAAAACCTCTCTGAATTCTTTTTTTTAAAAAACTTATTTTCTAGATCTAACCATCACTGCTTTTATTATTTTTTTTACTCCTGTTTGCTGGGAACAAGAATAGCAGCACAGTGGACTTCATGTGGAACAGTATGTCACCACAAGGGAAGATTTATCAAACTATATAACAAGGAATCAGTACTGGGACACACCGCTGCCTCCGGGGCTATTGGAGTAACTGGATTATTTTCTCTCTGCATAAGGAGAAACCATGTCAAAGGGCACTGGCAAGGACTGAGATGTTTCTAAGGTTCCCTTCTGCAGCACCAGCCAGGATGCGTGTAACTGAGCCAGAGGCCGGAAGAGCCAGAGGAAGGGGAAGAGAGCAGGGTGTGTTAGCCACATGACGAAAGAGATAGGGCATATGGTTTTTAAGCAGGAAAAGACGTGTAGGCTGAACAAAAATGTAAACACTGGTGGCATTTGGAGCATGGGGGTGGGAATAAAGAGCTCTGTGAATCTAGTGACGAAAAAAAAACTTGGGGTGGCTTTGATGTGAAGCAGATTTTCCACTGTGGTGGGCTGCCATCTCCTGTGGGTGCCACAAGATGATGGGAAGGACAGGAGAAAGATGCTGTTTGCTGAGGGGCAGCCTAGAAGGAGAAGAGCCCTTGGTGTTTTCAAGCTGGAGAAGACATCATTGAGTGTCTCTAGAGTTGTAAATAGCACTTGTAGCCTCCAGTGCTGTGGAGTCGCCTCAGTCCCTGGGAGAGCTCCACTCTGGACTGGCCTTCCCATGGGACAAAGCTGAGGAGAGCCCCGAGCAGCTGCAGCATGGGCTGTTGGGTGGGCTTCCTTGCCTATAGGCTTTTCCTCCATCTGGGTTTCATGCTGGATCTCTTCACAGCCTCTGAGAAAGGACACAGAGCCACAGCTGCCCTGCCCTGGAGGGAGAGGGAGGAAGCAGATACTGGAGCAGACAGCACCTTGGCAAAGGAAAGCTCCCTTGTGGGAGCTATGAAGCTCCTTCATATCTACCCAGATGGGCATGTACTAAAGCCACATGACTGAGGAAAAAGACACTAGCAATGAGATTCTGAGAGCTTTGGTTTGATTGTAGTTCTCTGACAAAGAAGCATCCTGACTAGGCAGAGAAGTAGGGCTTTCTTAACCCCATTTTCCTCACTTGGAGGATGTGGTGGAAAGATATTACTTCAGAATACGCTCTCTCTGGAGCAGCCACACCCGTCCTTTAGAGTAAGGCCATGGGCTAAGCTCTAGTCTTGCCTCTCTGTAAGAACTTGGGTGTGCTGTCTTTCCACTTATTGCCTCAGTTTCCCCATCTGTAAAACTGAATTCATCACGGTAGTTTTACAGTATTTCTGAGAACTCACCGACAACAGGCATCTGAGCTACTGTCAAAGCCCCAAAGGCAACTTAATTTTTCAGCGTCTTCTCTGAGTTTGGAAAGAAATCTTCAGTGGTGGTTTTTACTCTAGTAAATACTGTTGTGTTTCTGTTTGTCTGTTTGTTTTTAAATCTGGCCTACTCAATCATATACATTCTTGTCATTTTGAGTTGGTGCGTTTGTCCCTTTTTAACCCCTATTCATGAGATTGTCATCTGCAGGTCAATGATTTGACCGGGGACTTGAAATTCCATAAACCTGCCTTCTAGACCTGGCTCTGCACATGTCTGTGCAACCCTCGAGCGTGTCTTCTGCTCGAGCCTTGTGTCCTCACCTTCATGAGACAAAATCAGAACAGATCGCTTCAGTGGTGCCTTCCAGGGCTGTAATATAATCTCAAATGCCTGAGGCACCAGAGAGAGGACGGAGGAAGCTCACATCAGTTCAAGTTGCTCCTCTTGTGTGCTGAAACTATAAAACTACAAGATATACATACCACCACTCCGAGTTTCCGCAGTAGAGGGGCTGGAACACAGGTCATAGCTCAGGCAAGGCGAACAATCTAACTTACAATCCTTAGCCCCTTCAAGATAAATTTATAATAACCCCCGAATGTGGTCCTGAGAATGATGTCTTACGTACTCCTTTGTGGCAGTGGGAAGACATCAATTCTTCTGATATTGTTAGTAGCCCACGTTGAGAATGACATGTCTGTGTGTCACATCCCAGCAGGAGTCAATACCTGCTGCTCTCACTACACAGCCGATGAGAGAGGAGAAAGAGGACCACTGGACAAGTGTTTATACACATCGTTCAGCAGTTTGGATTCAGGCCTAGATGTATTCAAAGCAAGTAAGTCATACTCAAAAAAGAAACAATCATGTTTGCACCTGGATATCTGTGAGGGAGAGAGCACTAGCTAGTTTTCCCTCCTGAGGACTGTCTCCCACTGTTGGTTTGTGCTTTCAGTCACTCACTGCTTTGGGGGACTTTTATTAGGTCCCCCTGCTATTCACCAAACTCACAGGCTTAATGGTTTCCTACCATTGTTCTTACCAGTAAGGCAGATAGACGTCCCTTTCCATCCTATATTTTAGTGATAGAGTTTTAAGAAAAAAAAACTGTTTTTCTCTTGCCAATACATGAAGTGTCTCTGCCTATACATTCTTTCTACTGGTGGAGCAGTCCCATACACAACTACTGTGTGTGTGAGTGTACTCACACATACTCCCCATAACAAGGAACCAGGGATCTTCTAGGCCACATCTGAAAATGTGAATGTGTAACCCCATGATATGCCCAGACTGAGCAGAAAATCTCCATGATGCCAACTCAGAGCTGTCAAGGTTCTCTCTCCTCCTCTTTCTCCTTGCTCTCCTCAGTGAGAAAAAAGCCTTCCAATCTCCAGCAGCTGATCCTAGAGTCAACTCCTACACACCATGCACCGTGGCCAACCCTATAATTTCACCAGGGATGAAGTGATGTGTTCACTGTTTGCTTTTTGCTTGATTTCTTCTTCTCCGAAATCAACACGCTGCAGAACCTCTCAGATGTTCTTGAGGAGAAACAGATTTCTTTGGTTCATGGTTAAAGGTCTCTTCAGCCTCAGTGGTCAACAGCTGAGATCCCAATGTTTTACAGCACTGGTTAAGTCTCAGTTAATTGCACCCCCTCAAGAGCAAAGGGCCTGAAGTTACAACGACTTAAGTTGCTGGAATCATAAAATCTATTTTCACGAATCTGAATGGGACTAGAGAATAACATCAGTTAGAGGAAGATGGAAATTGTATTGTTTAGGATTCATAGTCATGAGAGTAAATCTAAAGGGACTTACCAAAAAGAAAAAGTACTTGTAGACCTAGAAACCAAATCCCAGAAGGGTATCCATGGTATCCTGACCTCAGCTTCAAGTAGGTCCAGGATCTTGAGTGCTATCCTTAGAACACCTATCTTTTCTTCCTTCTTCATCTTGATCTCTGTCGCAAGCCCAGCTTATTGCTTTACCACATGTTGGGGGGGCCACATCTTCATGTCTAGCATCCTAGAGGAGAAAGGTAAATATCACTCCCACCTTCAGTATGAAAATTCCCAGGGACGAGCTTGGGTTGGCTCAGTTGGATCACAGGCTCACTACTGGCTCGTCCCTTTCCATCCTATGTTTTGGTGACAGAGGTCAGTCCAAGCATGCGTGTGTTATTAGAATTCACGGCATGTGTAGAGTGCTTGGTGGGCCAGTGAGAGGGGAGAGGCAGTTGAAAGCAAGAGTGGGGACAGGTGCAAAAACATCTGGAGTCTTCAGGGAACAAACTACAGCTAACTTAAGCAGGGTGAAGGGTGTCTCAGTGTTCCATTTTACTTTGGCCTTAGTTCCCAGCTACATATTTCATCTAAGATGTACTCTGAGTGCATTTTAATTCCTGCCAATTTTAAGTGTAAAGAGACATATGTCTATTATAGTTTCCTAGACATTTGTGCAGATTTATGTTATCTATAGAAAAATGGCTACTGTCTGGAAGCAGGAATGTTTTAGCTAATAAAACTCTCAGAATCCTGACCCTTTGAAATACTGAATGGAAGTGTTAGTAAATCACTTAAACTATGCCAGCTAATGTGTTTAAATTTCAATTGTGTGTCAATAAAAGTTTGTATTAATACTGACATAACTTCGGTAATTTCAAATTTATTTTTTAATTACCCTTTATATGATAGAATTGGAAATCAAATATCCTTAATAGATAGTTAAGATGATAACATTTATTTTCTGTGCAGCTTTTATCTTTTTGCTATATGGGTCCTCTCTTAAAACTGGGTTTAATTTGATTTACATATAGTTGGCCCTCTCCTCTTCTTCATGGAATCCACACTCCTAGAGTCAAACAAGCCAGATCAAAAAAAAAAAAAGAAAAAGAAAAAGAAAATGTTTAAGTTGCGTCTGTGCCGAGCATGTACAGACTCCATTCTCATGTTGTTAATACCTAAACAACTCATATAACAACTGGTTACATAGAATTCCATTGTATTAGGTATTATAAATAATCCAGCGATGATTTAAAGTGTAGGGGACCATGTGCATGGGTTTATGCCCACACACTACATCCACAGAGTTTGGTATCTGCAGGGGGTCCTGGAACCAATCCCCCATGGAAACGGAGGGACAACTGTATTTGATTTTGCTAAATAACTTGAAATGCTGAATCCTTATGGTTTGGGAATTCTTGATGTCTTGCATTTCACATCAAAAATGCAGGCCTCTTCCTGGGGTGGTTTTGAACCACACAGAGCTGCATTTAAACTCCAGATTTGCCAGAGAGTAGCTCTGTGATCTTGGACAGCAGAATCGCCCAATTCCTTGCTTATACTGAGAGGGCTAATAAGATCAGTATCATCGATAAAAACCCGATTTTCACATATTAGATCTCAGGACATGTTAGTTTACCCTATCCTCTCTCCTAATCAGCACAAAAGGCCTTTAGTTGAACAAAATAGTAACATGGAGGGGGGGAGGATGATTTTTCTAAACTCCAATTCTAGTTTGAAGTTTGAGTTAATGCATGTAGCTAGCAGTGTCTCTTGTGTAAAGACAGTGAGAAAATTCCAGTCTTAAGATGTAATTGATAGTCTTTAATAGTGTACTTAATTTATTTAAAAGAACTATTTATAAGTTCCCATCTAGCACTGAGATAATATGCATTATCTAATAACCCTTTGGAAGAGTAATAACTACAGGCAAATGTAAGCGTGATTATGAGCGTTATTGATGATGATAACACTACTTAAAGGAAACCAATCAAAGAGGGATAAAGTAAACTAGGCATCAAGTGGCAAACCATCCCAGTGCAGTAGACAGGGAAACAAAAGGCGGAAGCAGAATGACAAACTGGCCTAGGAAGTCATCCTATTTGTCCAGGAACCAACCATTGCTTCTCATCGGCCCCTGTCTTCAGGATAATAAAAGGATGTGTTTACATTGCGGTCTGCAGATGTCTCTGCCTTCTCCAGGGGTCCCGAACATAATCAGTTAGTTGTTTCCAGAGCAGATGCTTCAGAATGTTATGCTGCGGGATGTCATCACTGTCTTCTGCCCGGAACCTTTTCTCTGTGGTCAGGTAAGAGTTTGGGAAGGCTTTGGTACAGAGACTGCATTAATAAGATGCAGTGTGATTTTCTTTGGAACTACTGAGGTATCAGAATGGGGGAAGACTGCTTATCATAGTCATGGGGATATTGACCAGGAAACAGAGATGCCCAGAGCCTACTGGGGTCCCCCTCTGACTTCTTCCCGGGTTTCTGAATCTCTTGTATTTGGTCATCCTTCACATCCAGAGAATATGGGTTTCATCAGAATTGGGCTGTCTCTGCTTTTTGGTGTTACTCGCAAGCAGTTAAGATGCTTATGGATAATGTCTCATTACAGCCTTTGGAGCTGCATTCCAGACCCTCTACACCACGTGGATAATAACACACCCATCTGCATGACTCAGGCACTGTACACCTCGGTCTGCAGTCATGGGTCTGGTTGAGTGTCCAACAACCACTGCAGCCACCTGCCTTTGTATTGCTCTTTGTGTCATGAAACCCAATAGGGTCCCCGCTGTCTTCTCAGTCTCTCCCCCAGTTACAGGGGCTCCTTATCCTTCCTGCGGGATCTGTGTTGGCTGGAACTGTGGCTGAAGAGGGCAGGGCAAGCTGAGGACAGTGGCCCCCACAGCTTCAGGGCCCCATTGACAAGTTTTATCACGCAGGAATGGTAGAACTTGGGGGATTGGGAAGGAGATGATAGAGCGGCCCAGAGTCCCGTGCTGGCCTGGGAGCACCCCCACTTCGGCCAGATGCCAGCCCTGCTGGGGAATGGCTAGATACTAACAGCAATTACGAGAGGC
Source organism: Arvicola amphibius (assembly GCF_903992535.2). Classification (NCBI taxonomy): domain Eukaryota; kingdom Metazoa; phylum Chordata; class Mammalia; order Rodentia; family Cricetidae; genus Arvicola; species Arvicola amphibius. The sequence continues at coordinate 38,676,848 of NC_052060.1, read as the reverse complement.
TGAGTGAAGAGGGAGTGAAGGAAGAACGAAGGCTGCATCGACCCAGACACAGTGGGCAAATGCCAAATAATGCCCGGACACATGGCAAGGACGCTCAGAAGGCCAAGCAAGCTTGCTTTGGAAATCGCAGATCCTAACTTCACATTATAAGAAGGAACTGGCAAGTGTCCTGGGGAAGAATCAAACCAACTTGGCACAATTTGCCATCTATTACAATGACGTATATTCTTACATGATTGGGTGAGTAAATCTTAGTAAAATTCTGCTGGGATAGAAATCGCCTCAGTGAGATTGCTAGTTTTGCGGCACTATTTTACGTTATCGCTTAAACTTGATAAGTCTCTAATTTGTCTATATAAAATCAAAGATGGTCCTGAGAGTCACACTGTATCTGGTGCCCATTGGTCGAAACACACCATGTGTCTGTGCAAGACACAATGCCTGTGTGCATGCAGTCCACGAAACTCCCCTTCACTGTGCCCATGTGTCTCTGAGGTCCAACTTTCAGTTTGCTGTAAAGTAAAAATATCTATCTAATAATAAATACCATTATGCATTATTCTTAGGCAACTTTTAATGGGAGTGGTGTAAAATACCTATAGGCTTACAGTCCTAGGCTAAATCTTTAGTACATACTGACATATTTGTGTTACTGCTTATCAGGCTCCATCAGACGTGTTAGTTTATTTTCATAGCCTGTCTGTTCAGCGAGAGCAGACTTGAAAGTCACTAAAGCACAGGGCAATGCTGACAAGTGTGTTCTAGACACCAGTAGTTGTTAGTTCTGGACTGAATAGGACGCTGCAGGGTGCTTTTTCTTTGCTTTTTGCCTTTCTATAGGTTCCGAGAAAAGTTTATATTGTCGTGTGTTTTGTCTAACTTGGGTCCTCTGTTGCATCTTTGGTATGCTGTTATACAATATTGTCATGATCATCCTGTAACAAATGGCCTAGCCTCACCTCTACTTCAGTCGTGAAGAAATTAAAGTTTAAAGAGTTTAAATAAAATGCTCCAAGGACCTGTAGGTGGTGAGGAGAGGATCCAAAGCCCTGTGTGAGCACAGTCAAGAACCTCAGGTCTTTGCCTCTGTGTTAAACTTCATTTTTCATAATCAGAAGTCCCCTCCCCAACACACACACACACACACACTTTTTGCCCTAAGAATAAATAATAAACATCCTCAGGGTATTCAACAGGCGAGGGAGAGATATGTATGAAGTGTGCACTCACATTTCCAGGCCCTGGTACCAGGGCCACAGTCTAACAGTTGACTATGGGGGAAAAGGACCGGTTTAAGTCAAGGTTCACCACTTTTAATCAGCTTTAAAAAAAACGTTATTTGAGGCCCGGCAGTGGTGGTGCACGCCTTTAATCCCAGCACTAGGGAGGCAGAGGCAGGCAGATCTCTGCGAGTTTGAGGCCAGCCTGGACTACAAGAGCTAGTTCCAGGATGGACTCCAAAGCTACAGAGAAACCCTGTCTCAAAAAAAAAAAAAAACCTGTTATTTGATCATTTGAAATTTAGAAATACTTAAAAAAAGAATTAGAAAATTGAAATTATTAGAGTAATGAAAATAAATCTTTAGGAAAGGACATTTTTTTTTTTGGTATTGTTTTCCCCAAGACATAAACAGGAAGATTAAGCTATGGTTTTGAAATAAAGGGAGAACATTGGTGTGGCTAATGGAAGCAGCTGTTCTTCAATCTCAAACCACATCTGGAATACTGAGCTACTTCTGGGCACTGCATTTGGGAGAGACCTTGATCAGCTTGAGTGGTTGAATATGATGGGGCATACCTAGTTGGGGTGATGTATGGTTCCGATGAACAAACTCTAGCTGTTCCAGAGAAAGGGCGGGGGCAGACAAAAGACTTGCGTCCAAACCTGTGACACTTCGTCATGTTGAAGAGGGACCAGACTGTTCTGTGCAAGAAGGCAGATGTGAGACTGATGAAGTTAGAGGTTGGATTACTCTAAAAAGAAATTTAGAGCTTACTGGGACAAGCTTGACTAATGAGGGTCGCTGAGACCAGTCGCATAGAATGCTTGGTTTGCAGCTTAAAAGATAGAGTTTGTTTAGCCAGTTTTAGAAAACAGGGTGCTGCCTCCGTGTCTCTTTCCCATCGGATGTGGATGCTGAGGTCGGCAGGCGCACAGGAGGAAGAGCACATTGAAGCTGCTCGCACAGCATATACTCTGTGTAGCTCAAGCAAGGCTAAAAGCTCTGTGTAAAATGAGAAAATCTGGGAATTAAAGAGATGAATGTACAAAAATGTAAACTTTTAAAAATAAAATAAAAATAAGGGTCATTTTAAACTACAGTCTTACTATGCAGATGTAACTAACTTTAGATTCACAGAGATCTACCCATTTCTCCCTCCCAAGTGCTGTGGTTAAGGGTAGGTACCACCGTACCTGTCTATGAGAGGCTTAAAAAATTATTTGTCTGTGTGTGTTGTGTGTCTATTGTTGTGTGGTGTGTGTGTGTGTTAGGTATGTGTGCATGTTAGGTTGTGTGTGTGTGTTATGTGCATTGTGTGGATGTGTGATGGATATGGTGCATGTGTGCTGTGTGCATGTATGTGGTATGTGTATAGGTGTGTAATGTGTATGTGGTATGTATGGTATGTGTGTTTGTGTGTGTGTAGTGTGTGTGTAATGTGTGTGGCATGTATGTGTGTGGTGTGTGTGGCGTGTGTGTACCACATGAGTACAAGTGATTAAGAAGTCTAGGAACGAATATTGGAAGGAGCTGGAGATACAGGTAGTTGGAAGATGCCCAACACAGATGCTGGGAACAAAACTCAGGTCCTCTGCAGGAGCACTTCACACTCATAATCTCTGAGCCATCCCCAGCCCAGCCAGGTGGTTGTTAAAGGGAGTGGCTGGAGGGCTTTTTCCCCATCAAAACCCAATAATACACCTTATGTAATATTGATCCTTCTCTACCACAGATATTTATTCTTTTGCCCAACAAATGTGTCTCCAAAATTATATAAAGTTCTGTTGCCTTGAAATTTACTTTTAAGCACCGAAAAATTCCTTTTTCATAATGGTTTATTTGGCAGAATTCACTAGAGTAAAATAAAGAAACCTCCCTCCGAATACTTAAATATGGGTCAATAGCTTCAGACAACTTGAACAGATAGCATGAGGTCTTGGCTTGTACTGTGTAAAGTAATTTTACCATCCTACATGACCTTGTGTAAGCAAAGTCACTGAAGTTCTCTGGGCCCCGGTCCCTTCATCAGTAAAAGGATGTAATAACTCTTGCCTCATGGCTCTTATGAGAATTAACAAGTTAATGTTTGCTCAGTTCTTTGAGGTCCTTGGATGAAAGGTGTCTTATAAATACTAAGTACCATTATTAAGATTTAATGACTATATCTGTACTTATGGTACCCAGTGTCCTAAGAAACAAAAGCTGTTCATGGCCACAGAAAAGCACTAAATGCTGGCTCATAAGTGTCTATGAAGACACAAGCTAGAATTACCGAGACACGATTGTGTCTTATTATCAGCTTTAAAAAATTACAACTGTACAGATTCAAGCTAATATTTATCTATAGATTCAATGAGTGTTTTCTTGCAAGCTTTACGCAGTTTTCATTATATTGCCAAGTTTTGAGATCTTTACATTATTTAATTACTCTTATCTAATTATCATATTGCTAACGTGGGCTAATTGTGATCATTTTTATTTTGCCTCTTGCACACAGCAGCTTTTATCCTTAACACAGGAACAATGTGAGAATGGGCCTCACCCTGGGAGAAGCAGCAATTCCTCAGCTGCTTCCTCCTTCTATATGGTGCTCATGGCTCAGCGCTTCCACATCCTGCCTATGCTTCCTCCGACTCCATCAGGAAAACTGAAGTTTGCTCAGAGTTGAAAAGACAGAAAGGTCCTTCTTTGATCTCAGATGATAAACATTTAGACAAAAAGAAAAACAAATGTCAAGAAAGGAGCCATAGCCAGTTCAGAACTGTCACCTATACGTCTTCTATCTCAGAGCAGAGAGAAATGTGCTTTAAAAGAAAAGGTGAAATTCACCCAATAAAAAAGCAATGGTTACAAACGGTCATGTCATGAGAGAAGCCTGCTTGACCCATAAATATGAAAAGATGCCTTGCCTGGGTAATGCCAATTAAGCAGAAAGATAATACCATTTCACCCACCAGCTTGCCTAACGTTCTGACTTTAAAAATGTAATGTGTGACCGAGAGAGGAAAGTGGCTGTCTGTGTGAGAGACCACACCGATACACCTCCTGAAGAATCGCTGATTCCCGCCTAGTGAAGCTGAACCTTGCACCTAGCAAGGGGTCAGTGTGTCTGTCAACACACTGGAGAAGTCTTGTCAGTGCACTCACAAGAGAACACACGTGTAAGAACATTCCCCCACACCACTTGTCTGTACTGAGGAGAAACTACCCATGCAGCAGACACATGCTCTGTGTACACCACAGGGAGGCTAATAAACAAACTGTAGTGTGCCCATGGACTGGATCACTTTATTGGAGGGCACAGTGGACCTGAGCTCTCTGGACACAGCACCATTTTCAAGGATGGGGAACTCTCATGAAATATATTGTCTAGGATAAACGTGAAACTGTGGGAGCATTCAGGAAACGGGGCTTACTCAGTGATCAAAAACATTCTAAATAGAGAAAAGTTTTTATTAGAGAAGTATTTCAATTATTAGTCTGAAAGTGCAGCCTAAATTTCCAGTCTTGGCAGGGTCTCTTAATTCACTTAGCACCTTGGCACTGTTTTGAAACTGGCCCCACAGTTGCCAAGCCATGGGTACAATCATGATTTCCACAGAATTCAGTAAAAGTGGAGTCTAGGGTCTTCCCAGCCCTCCCAGAAGGATTTGTCCCAATGCTAACTTCCTAAGGAAACAATGGGAGCCACACGCGTCATTGAACCCTTTCTGTAACTGCATTAAAAGGCAAACAGGTTAAAAAAATTAATAACAGATTTTCTTTCACCAAACACATTCACAGTATTCAATGTTTCAAGTAAAATCAAGGCACTAAGGTTCATCTTTATGCTAAGTCTTTCACACAGAGTGCCTTCCTATTTGGATGCTGAATTCTCTCTGAGAATATTTGATCTGCATTTAGGGTTCATCAAAGTTACAGTCACAAACAGATTCCCATAAGGAACTTGCTGAAAACCTACCTGGAAGCTATGTAACAACCGAATGGAGTTTCAGGCCTTAAATTAACATTGAAATTAATCAGAATTGAGTAAACGTGTAAACACATTTCACTGTCAGTTCAAGCAGACCAATGCTAACCTGTGGTTGGAAGAAATTATTCCTATTTGCTTACTTACATTCTTCCCTGAGATTCTTATTTTCCATAAACCTAACACCTATATCAAGGGAGCTTCCTGGGGAAAGGCTGCCCCTCAGAGGCATCTGTAGCAAAGAGTGTAGGGGCTAAGCGGCCACTGAGGTGTGTGTGTGTGTGTGTGTGTGTGTGTGTGTGCGCGCAGTGCGTGCGCATGTGTGTGTGTGCACAAGAGGGCGTGCACATGTGTGCATATATGCAAAACGGGGAAAAAGAGGCCAAGAATTTGGCAGAGCATAGGGAATACTTGGGAAAGGTTGGAGGGGAGAAAGGAGAGGCGGTAAATGATGTGATTTATATTACAATTTTTAAAAAATTATGAAAGGGCTATGTGATTGAGTCTCCTATGGTGTCAAGCACATTTTCATTTTGTCTGGTGCCAGCTTACGCACACATACATCTATGTGTACACACACACACACATAGAAGAAAGGGAGGAGAAAGGGAGGTAGGGAGAGAGGTAAGGGGAAGGGAAGGAGAGAGGCAAAGAGCATAGAAAGGACACAGGGTGCCTTCTTAAGAAAATGACATTAACAAAGCCTTTGAAAGTATTGATAATTAATAAGCCAGGCAGTAGCAATTAATATGTGTAGAGATGGGGCGCCTACTGTTCTCAGAGCCATAGCTCATTTAAAATACTCACCCTGTAATTTATGAGTGATATTTAATACCTCAGTGACCATAAACCTCGATGTTTTATTATCACTGCTTAGCATACCTTTGATGTGCTGCCCAGCACTACACAATCCAAAACAAATTACTTTCAGGAAGCTGAATACTATATAAATGCAGGAAAGTCATAAATAATGCACAAGAGGAACATTTTCTGTGGGTTCTGACACGCCACAATGAGGCTCTGTGAACCTAACTTCTCCAGCAACATGCTGGACCAGGATGAGGGGCGGGAGGACTGTCTATCTTCGGAACCGCTGTCACACGGGGGTTGGGAATGTGGACTTCCAGGCGCTGACTGATACCACTGTGTAAACCTGCCGCGGAGGCAGATGTAAATCAAACGCGGACCCTCTAGGAAGTCGACGTCTTCTTAATAAACTACAGATGTGCAAGAAACAGACCTCTCATTCACGCTGGTGGGCCCTTCCCGGTCCTCTTCCGCAGTATCACACGGGCATGGCTGACTTCCGGGCCTACTCTTAAGTACCACTGGTTAAAGTCCAGCAGTCTCTTTGGGAGCCTGAAGTCCCGTACCTACTGCCCTCAAAGATGAGGTAATCTCTCCCATCACTGAGGGACTAACTTTCACCTGGCAAGAATTCCCCCAAATCCTCTTCCTCAGCACACTCGGATAGACCCGCCCTTCCCATTCTCAGCACCTCTGAGGATTCATCCTTTCCAAAGATGCAAAGCCTGTGTTCTTGACCACACCCCGTCCCCCTCTCTAGCACCAAGATTTTCACATTACTAGTCTCCGCTCCAGTGCTTTCTGCCCATCTAGAAAAAGAGTAAATAGATACGTCTGTGTTTAAAATAAAATGTTTCTTTAACCTCTTTCCCACTCCTCCAACTTGCTACTTCAGTAGATGAAGTTGGAAACCTTGGCATCATCGCATCTCTTGTTCTCAGATCTCTCTTCTCGCCAGCCCACAAGTCGTCTTTGTCTCTGTACCACAGCACCTCTTCACATTGCTGCTACACTGCCCTTGGAGCTCTCCGCTCCAATCATGTGGTTGCCACTGAAGCCCCTGTCCAGCACCTCCACTTTCTCCTCTGTTTGCTCTCTTGATGAAACCTTGACTCCTCCTGTGTGCTGGTTGATCTTGACAATTAACTTCGTAGATTAGAGCAGCCATGCAAACAAACTCCTGGCGATGGATGGAGATAGAGACAGAGACCCACACTGAAGCACACTGGACTGAGCTCCCAAGGTCCAAATGAGGAGCAGAAGGAGGGAAAACAAGAGCAAGAAAATCAGGACCGCGAGGGGTGCACCCACCCACTGAGACGGTGGGGCTGATCTAATCAGAGCTCACCAAGGCCAGCTAGACTAGGACTGATGGAACATGTGATCAAACCAGACTCTCTGAATGTGGCGGACAATGAGGGCTGACTGAGAAGCCAAGGACAATGGCACTGAGTTTTGATGTTACTGCATGTATTTTGTGGGAGCCTAGTCTGTTTGGATGCTCACCTTCCTAGACCTGGATGGAGTGGGGAGGACCTTGAACTTCCCACAGGGCAGGGAACCCTGACTGCTCTTTGGACTGGAGAGGGAGAGGGAGGGAGGATGGGGAGGGAAATGGGAGAAGGGGATGAGTTAAATAAATTAACTAATTAAAAAAAGACATATGTACTCACTCACAAGTAGCTTTTAAACATAAAGCAAAGAGAACCAGCCTACAGATGACAATCCCAGAGAACCTAGACAACAATGAGAATTCTAAGAGAGACATACATGGATCTAATTTACATGGAAAGTAGAAAAAGACAAGATCTCCTGAGTAAATTGGGAGCATGGGGACCTTGGGAGAGGGTTGAAGGGGAAGGGAAAGGCAGGGAGGGTAGCAGAGAATAATGTAGAGCTCCAAAAAAAATCAATAAATATTACATCTACGTAAATAAATAGCAATTCAAAGAATGTAAAAGACCTAAATATCTAAAGGTGTATTTGATGCCAAAAATGAGGGTTTGGTGGTGTGTGGGTGGAACATGGAAGCTTGAGCTGGAGCTGGGAGCCACAGTGGTTTCGGTAAGGATGGGCTAGTTGAACATAGAATCATCATCATATGGCTGTTGGAACTGGTGCTTTTGTAGGTGACAATGGACTTCCTACCACGCTTCAGAACACTCAAGGACACCGAGAGTCAGCTTCACACCAGTGGATGATGCGTGGCTTGTGGGCCAGAGCCTTCCTAGGCTTTTTGCCTGTTATTTTTATGTGTTCTTCCAACATAATTGGTGGTGAGTAATGCTGACGTCACAGGAATGAGGATGCTGAGTGAGAGAAATAAACACAGCCAAACAAAGGAGCTTGGTGGTTTTTTCTCATTCAGGGGATGAATGGGTGCTTGGACCAAACAAGTGAATACAGTCAGCTACCTAGGAGCATCCATTGACCTTATATGGACACCAGACCGACTTGATCATAACACACTCTGAAGGGGAAGAAAGTTGGGGCTTCTCCTTAATGCTGAATCCCCTGGCCTTAGGACGTCCACATTTCCAAAGACCAGCTCTTTCCACTTCCCAGTCTGCACTTTCCTACAGACATCTTCAGTCCTGAAGACTGGATCTGGCTCAGCAGCAAGACATATTTTTAGGACAAGAAAGACATTAGTTCAGGCCATTTTCTTAAGTCAATAGCGGGGGCTAACAGTGAAGAATGTTGCTTTGAGGTAGGACTCCAGAGGGAACCCTCGGATGGATATGTCTCCCAGAAAGGGAGAAAGTGTCCATTGAACATTCTGAAGCATTGTCCTGTGAGCTCCTTCCTGCCCCCTTGTTTTCTGGAGGTGAGGGAAACTCCCCCAGATCCCCCTCACACCCATACTTCAGTTCCCTGCTCTTTGTAACTTGGTGATTAAAAAGAGGACTCCTTTAAATGCTTGTCCTCTTATCCAGAGACATGCGCTACAAGAAACCTTAAAAATTAATGAAAAGCTTATTTACACAACAGCTATGATACCAAAAGAGCAATGAGCAGGCCTTACTATGTTTTGTAAATAGAGCAGAAATAAATTAACCAAGACGTGAACTTAGCCCTTCGGGTGTGTTAGTTGGATACACAGAGAGAAAAAAAAGGTTATTTTTTTTATTGTTTTTACTGAGCTTTACATTTTTGTTTCTTTGTTTTTAAGAAATATCATTATAAGAAAGTTCAAATTTACCAAACAACTAAATTCTTTATATTGCAAAAGAATCCCTGAAGGCTAATTGTAAAGAATCCATCTGGTTGTTTCTCCAGTAGGATCAATTTCCCTAAATTCTGTTTACAAATGAAGGGCCTACGCCCTTGAAATAGGGATAAGGTTAAGGAAGACCTTTTAGCCAGGGAGCCTGAGGCTGGTTAGCTCCACATGGAGTCTTGGGCCTTGGTCTTTCCTTTGTTGGTGTTCTTCCTCTCTGCTCCTTATAGAAGCCTGTCCATGAAACAGCTAGACAAATTCTCCAAGCCTCTCTTTCATGATCTGCCATTCTGTGGCCTCTCTTTACCCACATCATTCTTGGGGTTCTCTGAGTGGCCACATCAGACTGGACATAAAGGTCCATCCCTGTCTACATTTATCAGACTTGTGTAGCGACACTTAGCACCATGTGAAAGGCAAACTGAATTATTTCCATCTCAAATGTGATGCTAACTTTGGATGAGAGAAGACAAAAATCTTTTTAAAGCGTTTGTGCACACCTACTCTGTCTTTTTCCTGTAATATTTTATATAAAATCTTTGTGGCAAGATGTAACACAAACGCCTTTGACCTCCTTCAAACCCATGGACCTCCATACTGGCTTAAAACTATCAAAATGCAAAGTTCTTGGTAGATGTCTAAAACTTCCCATTTCTAACCAGTTATAGCTGGATAGGTTTATGTCAACTTGACACAAACCAAACGTCATTTGAGAGGAGGGAACCTCAATTAAGAAAATACTTTCACATGGATAAGGAAAAGATACCGTCTCCTGCTTGCCCTTGTCACATGTGGTGGGAGAGAGAGCTGAACCTCCCTTCCTTACCAGCTGCAGCACCCAGGAAAGTAGACCCTGTGCCTCACCTGGGCAGCACAGTAGAGATAGAGATGACCCTATTGACCAGGATGCGGATAAACTGGTCCAAAAGCATGAGTGTGGGAGATCTGTCCCCACCCCTCTCACCTGTCATATGGTGGTGTAGGAAGAGGAGAGAGGAGTGCTTGCGTGGTGTGTGTGTGTGTGTGTGTGTGTGTGTGTGTGTGTGTGTGTGTGCGTATGTGTGTCGTTTCCCTCCCACCCCCACCCCATCTCCTGTGGCAGGTGGGAGAGCTGGCTCTAAGAGCTATTCCTGCACCTCACAACCTGCAGCACTGGGAAAAACGGACCCTGCACCTTGCCTGGGCAACACAGGAGAACTGGCTCTGAAGATGTAGGTATGAGAGTGCCCACCCTGAGGGTGTGAAAGCAAAACTGGCCCCTCCTTGCTCTCGCCAGAGCAATACTAGAGAGCTCACCCTGGTGGCGGAGACCGGGGAGACAGGGGAGAGCTGGTAGACAAGCAATCCTGCAACCACCCAAGCCCAGAAGCCAGGTTATGAGTTGGCCCACCCCAACATCTGCCCCATCTGTGATCTGTTGGGGCACATGAACAGGCCCACCCTGCAGTCTCAAAGCTGCAGGATCTCCATGACATAGGATATCCGAGAGTGGTACCAGCTTCTGCCCAGCATCGATAGTGTAGTAGAAACTACAGGTCTCAAACCAGACCAATGACTCTTTGCAATGAACACTTGTAATAAAGATATATGGACAAAGGAGTTTACTGCGTGACTCACTGTGCCACACTACAGCTTCCATGATGAGATTTTTCTTTTTTTTTTCTTTCTTTTTTTTTCTCTTAAATTTTATTTTATTTTATTTTGGGGGGAGGTTGCATGGGTGGATATGAAGGGACGAGGAAATCAGTGGGATCAAGATGCATGATATGAAAGACAAAAAGAATAAATAAAAAGAAAGTTTAAATTTTTTAAAATGCCTCCATAAAATCAGCCTTTAGGCAAGCCTATAGGACATTTTAGGGGTTGATGTGCGGGAGAGTCCATTGTGGGCAGTGCCATCCCTGGGTTGGTGGTTCTGGATTCTATAGGAAGCAGATTGAGCAAGTCATGGGAGCAAGCCAGTACACAGCACTCCTCCATGTCCTCTGCATCAGCTCCTGCCTCCAGGTTCTGTCCCTGTTTGAGTTTCAGTCCTGATTTCCTTCAGTGATGGACTAAGATGTGAAAGGAAAGCCAAATAAACCCTTCTCTCCTTTAGTAGGAAGACAGCTTGAGGAGACCATACTTTTTAAAAAAAAAATAATCAACCAACTTGTCATGGATATTCAGAAACTGGAGCAGGGATTGGATTGTGTTACTATCTATCCTTTATTTCATTTGAATCAATTCCCCTTTCCCTGCCTAAGAGTGAATTAACTGAGTGTGTGCAGGTGCTGCTTTGCCAGTGTTGATGAGAAACAGTTGTGGATTCAGAGCGACTGCATTGAAGAGGCTGGGTTCTTCCATCCCACAGAAATGCTCAGTGAGATGATCAGAAGCCTTGCTGATGCATTTGTTTGTGACCAAGGTCTGTTTCACATGGCTTTAAAATGCAACCCTCTCTACCTTTACAATTTCTGTTTGTTTCACTTGCTCTCTGTGCACACATGTGTGTGAATGTGTCTAAAATACAGTTAACAAAATTTAAATTTTCCGGAAAGTTCTTTTGCCCTACTATTATTATTATTACTATTATGAGCAAGTAGAAATCTGACCATTTAGAAGTAAGGCAATCTCTCTCATGACAGCTGGGTGGGCCCTGTCCAAGTGTGAGAAGGTTTTTAGACCACCCCAAAGCGGCGATAATGCCAATATCTTTTGAATATGAATGTAAAGTCAATGTTAGCTTTCCCGCGGTCTTAGCTAGCACAATATACAACACGGGGTCCAGAAAAAGCACCGGAGGTTTAAGAAACCTCCTTCAGCTACATTAACAATAGGATGCAGATATCTGACTCTGTTCTCACATGGACAGTGACATATTTTGCTTCTCATGTCATGTCAACAGCACAGAAGGTGGCAGCGTCCTCAGCACCTCTCTCAATTGAAAAGTAACCAGCTAACCAGTGGCAAATAAGGCCGATCTCTCTGCCAGGGCGATGTTATCACAGCTGGGTGAGATTTGCCCTGAACTGTTGAATCACCCTCTCTATATTAGTCTGCCCCGGCTCCTTCTTCCTATGCCTGCATGAACTAGTCCATCTTCGATGCAGAAGCCATAGTCTTCCCGTGTTCCTGTTCCAATCTAAGAGAACTTTTAGGAAACAATAGACCCAGAGTTGACCTGTGAATCGCTAGTCAACTCAAATGAAGTCAAGCACGACTGCCTGGAGAAATAAAGAAAACTTGAACCGTAGCAGGAATATTAAACAAGCGAGGCTGTGATGTCCCCTGTTGAAAGCTCAACTATGGCTGCTCATAGTGACGAGAACTGTATTCGTGTGGTGTTGAGTCACTAAGGCTAATGAGGACGGGATGAGGCCAGAGGCAGAAGGGCTAGCAGCACCATGCAACAGCGAGAAGGAGTGTGGAGGAAAGTAATGTTTTGCTTCATGGGGGAGTGGCTACCACACTCCAGGCTCCTGTTGCCTACAGAAGCCAGGGTACCCAGAATCCATGAGGACACTTCCAACTTCTAAATGCTAAGAGAAGAAAGCAAAAAAAAACCAACAACAACAGACTCGTCAAACGCTTCTAAACACACAAAACGAAACAGTCCCGTGGGCTGTTCTAAGATGGAACATCTTGGGAGGAATGTGTCAGTAAGAGGAGGCAAGCACAGGATAAATGCTTGGACACAAAAGCTGTTAGGGTCCTTCCTAACTCCAATACTCTCACTGAGGGATGGCGACCACAGACATGGAGTCAAATTTACTCATAACCAAGAATTCTGTTCCTTACTCAACGAAGTAAGATCTGTAGTCCCATAGTTATGCTCAAATGTTTCAATCCATCCCTTGGGCTTCAATTCAGGAATGTCTTATTGTTTGAAAGCCTATGAGAACGTGAATTAAATAAAGCCATATGCTTTCAATGGGCAGGAATCTTTTTCCAGACCTGTTCTTACCTCATACATATTAATCAGCCTTGACTATATTTTCCCATTTTGCCTAAATAAGCTGCTAACTCCTCCAAGATAGAGAATATTCTAGCATGCCTCTGGAGGCTTGAGATGTGTTGCTTTAGCAGTCACAGTGGGTGATGCAACTGAGGAGGAAGGACCACCTCAGTATCAAGCCTGTGAGACAGCTCCAGCCATCAGCCATTCATTCAAACACACAAGACAACCACAGGACTGAGTGGTTCCTGAGGTATTTAGTAAATGCCAAATATAAACTTCCATCTGAAAAAGCCCTTGAGAAAGGTATTTCTGCAATGAAAGGCCAGTGACAAAAGACAGTGAACAAGATTAACGCTCACACGGTGTTAGCATCTATACGGCCAATGGTCCAAAAGGATGTCAGAGCGAAACGTGTGCCTTCCACCTGGAAAAGGCACAGTAATCGCATTTCTCCCCTGCTTCTGTATGGAAAAGGAGGGACTAGATATGATGAGAATCTGGAAAACCTTGGTAAGCTACCTTCTGAATAGATTAAAATCGGTTGCAAGCCCTTTAGTGTAAATTTTTCTGACTTCTTCATGGTAATTAGCTTCATGGAATGTTGCCAAATGGCATATTTTTTTCTACTCTGAGCCCCTTTCTAAGTACTTCTGGGAATGTCTGAAATATGAGATAAGCGCTCTTACCCCCAAAGTTTTATAAAAAGTTTAATTAACACAAGTGTCAAATACCTCATCCACTGCCATTCAGTAGGTAGACTGCATTTAAATCTGTGAGTTACTAAAGGAGTTTAAAACTCACTTCTCTTTGCAACCACAGCTTGCCTTCCCTTCCTGAGAGGGAAGAGAGCCCTGGGGATGCACACCACCTTTTAAAGACTTTGAAGTCTCAGGTCTGCGAGCAAGAGCTTGGTCAAAGCTGATTTCCATCCTGACTTCTTCATTAATCTCTCTGTTCTTTACCAGTCCTAGTCCTACAGTGTGGGGCCTTAGTCATTCGCTTTATTCTTGAAGCCTGGCTAAGATGGGCTGAATTCACCCATATCTTCAGTCAAACCGGGGAGCTAGCTAAGGGTGATTGGTCTCCTACTGCAGCAGCCCCTGGGGGGATGGGGTGGGGGCAGAGGGGTGGGGGTAGGGAGTGTGGGAATGGGGAGGAGGGGGTAGGGAGGGCCTTTATGTGGATAGTGATGCTTATCCTAGCAGGGATGCTCAGAGCCTGTACAGGGCACCTGCCCTACAGTCATCCCACACGGAGAATGGAAGGACCAGAGCTAAAATTCCAAAGCAGCTCTTCCCAGTCCATGGCTGACAACTGCTCTGAGAGAAGGGGCTGGCTCACATACAGATACATTTGATTTGCTAATGGAGCAGGGGACTGGTGATCAGGCTGAACCCGTGCTATGGTATCTCACTGACGGACAGAGTCCTGCTAGCATCCAGTGCTACTATGGACTACTGCATAGTCCGTTAAAGCTTCCCACTCAGCTAAACAGAACAGTCCTGTGTTAATCATGCTGTAAGCTGTGAGCAAATTCACTAGCATCTCTGAACAACCCCTTCCTCCATAACAGGTAATTGATAGGTATGTTTTGAAAGTTGGGTTGCTATAATGTGGTAGCTTAGAGATACACAATGCTAGATGTCGAAATCAAGACCTTCTAGTTCCCACTCATTCGTTCACTCCTCAGACGTTTGAGTAGTGACCGCATGTCCGTCTAACTCTTTGCTTGGGTCACTTGTTTCACACTTTGGTTGTTGTGCTGGACTTCTATGGCTGGCCCGCCAAGGACAAGGCATGCAGACGCGAAGCAATAACCTAATTGCCATTCCTAGATCGCACATCCCACAGCAGCACAGTGCAGCTCCCATGGAACACTCACCAAAATCAAAACACTGTCCAGACATTAGAAGATGAGAAATCCCAGGACTTCTGTGTGCAGACCACAATGGGGTTGGACAGGAAACCAGTTTCGGAGAGGGGAGTAAAAGCTAGAGTGGAAACCAGGAAAGCAGGGAAGAGAATCATGAAACCAAGAGTTCTTTGAAAGAAATCGCTAAAACTAGTAAGTTCCAAGCCAGGAGAAAGGGAAGGGGTCAGAAGACTCTAATAATGGACTTAAAGAAACCAGCAGATGAGAAGACTGCCTTTCATGACCCGGATGAAATGGACTATCTCTTTGAAACACAAAATCTACTAAAATTCCTATAAGTAAAAATAGACCACATTAAATACATAGATGTATATTTAGTCTTTAAAGGTTCTCTGTATGTTGTATGTTCACATACGCATGTGTATATGCAGGTACATGCGCATGTGGAGGCCAAAGGTCAATGCTGGATGGCTTCCTGGATCAGTCCCCGCCTTATTATTTGAGACAGGGCATTTCTCTGAACCTGAGCTCCGCAGTTCAGCTAGACAGACTGCCCACCAAACCCTGGGTTTCATGTGTCCTCAGCTTCCTTCAGCACTGGCATTACAAGCACATGCCCCTGTGTCTGGTTTTAACATGGGTTCTGGGAATCTGAACTCAAGTCTTCATGTTTTCTGGGCAAGCGATTTGTTCACTAAGCTGTCTTCCCAGCCCCTATTAAAGAAATTTAATCAATAACTGATTTCTTTCTATTATGGTTTAGATGAATATCCCTCAGAGAGCCACAGGTTAGAGGCCAGGGTGACATTATTGGGAAGTGCTTTGGCTCTTTAGAAAGCAGGACCTTATGGGAGGTCCCTGGGTCATTGTGAACATGCTGGAAGAGGGTTAGGGACCCTAGTCTGTCCCCTCTCTTCCTACTCTACTTTCTGGCCTATGAGGGACATAGTTTGTTGTAGTACTTGCTCCTGATACAATGTGCTGCCTTTGCCAGAAGTCCAAAGCAAAGCTTTACTGAGAACCTCCAAGACCACAAACTAAACTAAACTTTTCTCTTTTTAAGTGAGCTGCCTCAAGCATTATTATATTAACAGGAAGCTAGTACAACATCTATACTAGTTTCTGCTCTCGCTTTTGGGACAAGATACCCAACAAAATCAACTCGAGAAAGAAGAGGTTTATTTTGAGCAAAACTACAAAAAACCCTCAGCTAGCACCGTGCTGAGGAAAGGAGCAATTGGCTTTCCCAATGAGATCAGGCAAATGCATAGGTGTCCTCCTTTGTTTATTACTGTACTTCACTGTACTGTACCATAATAAGACAAGAGTAAAGGATGAAATATATGCAGATTGGAAAAGACAAGCTAAAGTTCATGTGTTCATAGATGACATGATTGATTGTCTACATGGGTAATCTGAAAGAATAATAACAAAGGACCCGAAGCTAGCAAGAGATAGTAATAAGATTTTAGGATACAGATTAATATGCAAAAATCAACCAGTCTCCTATAAAGAAACAGGGAGGCAGAAAACAAGCGGAATTTGAAATTAAAGACAGCACATTTTCACTAACACTTACAAAATTATTTAGTTACCAATGAATATAGACATATGTGTGTGTGTATGTGTGTACATATACATATATGTCTGTGGGTTTCTATTCAATATTGATATGATGAAACTCATAACAATTTGATGAGAAAAGTCAAAAGAATTTTAAAAAACAGACATTTTAGTTCATGGATAAGAAGATCCAGTTTTATCAGTGTATCAGATCTCATATCAAACTATGCATTCCAACTCAGACTACCAAAGACTTAAAAGATTTTTCCAAACTATACAAAGAATGCTTAAAACTCACTGACAAGAAAACAATTCAACTTTAAAAGGAGGTCAAAGACTTTAGCAAATACCTTACTAAAGAAGGCATACAGATGACCGCGAGAACAGATGTTCTGCGGCCTGCAGTATCAGCAAAACGTGGGTGAAAACAGCAAGGCGCTAACATAGGTTAGAATGAAACAGATTCACAGCTTGCACTTGGGAATGCAAAAATGGCTCAAGTCAGTGGTTCTCAACCTGTGGATCATGACCCTTTGGGGATTAAATAGCTCTTTCACAAGGATCTTATATCAGCTATCCCGTATATCAGCTATTTACATTACGATTTATAACAGTAGCAAAGTGACTGTTATGAAGTCGCTATGAAAATAATTTTATAGTTGGACATGACTACCACATGGGGAAGTCCTTTGAAAGAGAGCTCAGCAACTCCTTACAACACTAAATGTGTTCTGCTCAACAACCGAACAGTTGTACTTTTTGAGATATATAAAATTCAAAAGTTATATTTGCAAAACCCAACGTATTGTGCCTAGTACAGCTACTTTTACATTTGCCAAAGTGAGGAAGCATCACCATATTAATAGGTAATGAATGCCTACTCCGTAGTAAAACCAAACAATAGAATCTTATTCAGTGCTAAAAAGTACTAAGCTGCCAAACCAAAAAAGACATGGAAGACACTTCAATACGTATTTCTAAGTAAAACAAGCCAAGCTGGAAGAGAGTACATGTGCCGATACCCCAACATGATGAAAGACAGATTATGGGTGCAATAAATTGATGAAAAGCAGCCGTGATGATGACGGTGACCAACTAGGTGGAAAGTAGAGGCCATTTAGCCTGAAAATACCTTGTATGATGGTGCAATGGTGGACACACACCAGTAAACCTTCTTCTAACTGCATAGACTATACAGCTAAGAGAGACACCTAGACGCTGGAGAGATGGCTCAGTGGTTAGGGGTGCTTGCTGCACTTGCAGGGGACCAGAATTTGGTTCCCAGCATCCACACTGATTGACCTACAAACATCTATGACTCTTTCTCCAGGGGGCTTGATTCCCTCTTCTGCCTCCACTGGCATCATACATATGCAAACACATACATACAGATACACACACATGCACATAAAAACTAAAATAGCTCTTTTAAAAAAGAAGCAACCCTAAGTAAACGCTACGGCTTGTGGGTGAAGTGTCGATGTAAGTTGACAATGACGGAGCACAGTGCGAGGCTGCAGCTGTGCACAGAGCAGGGTGGATGAGAAATGCTGTGCTTTGTACGTAATTCCTCTGTGAACTTACAATTGCTGTATAACTTGAGGGGAAAGAAGGGAGGGAGAGAAGGAGAAGAACGTGAGAGCTAAGAGGGAGAGAGGGCAGACGTGAGGAAAAGGAGGAAAAGAAAAAGAAGGCACAAGGAGTCTACAGAGATGTTTTAGTTAGAACTTCAGCAGGGAGTTGGGGAGATGACTTGGGACACCAACAGACCGGTGGATCTCATTGGCCAGCTGGCCTGTCCTAGCAGGTAAGTTTCAGGTTCAGTAATAGAGCCTGTCTCCAAAAATAAGTTAGCGCGAGATTCAAGACTTGCCCAACTTTGACCTTTTGCCTCTGCACTCAGGTGTGCATGTGTACCTGCATGCCTGGTACACACACATGAATGTATACACACACACACACTTACAAGAAAGAAGACAAAGAGAAATGACAGACAGACAGTCACACACACACACACACACACACACACACACACACAGAGAAAGGGGGGGGGTATTCTGTTTTTGCAACTAAATATTACAGATAACACAGGAAGGGACGACCCAGCATGCAGCTTTCTTCCCTCGGGCTGGACCAACGCTAACGTCGCATTGGAAAACTGCCTCCTCCGGAGTGCAGACAGCATGGAGCACTGGGAACCCACAGCAGCCCACACACATTTGATGACATTGTGCTTTCCTCTGCAGCCACTCCTTCCCTCTCCTTCCTGGAGGCCTTCCAGCCAATGATTATCTTGTTTGTTCTCTACTGATGGGTGACCTTTCATGATGGGTAGCAGCTAAATGAAAGCACAGGGTTAAACGAGAATTCCCTTTGTCTTTGAAGTCTGTGTTTGAGACTTTCTGCTCCTCTGCCAAAAACCAAAGAGCTGCCTTGGATGAGAGGGTAGGGACAGGGTGAGTCAAAGTGCTGGAGCCGTGAGAGGGCAGAGCCTGGTCACCAGGCAGGTTTTCCACTGTGAGCTTCTGCGCATGTTCCACTACCTGCAGGTTCCATTGGCTTCACTAACTTAGCCAGTGTCCTTAGAGACACTAACTTGGCTTCCTCTGGAACACCGGGACAAATCTTTGTTCATAGAATCAAAACCTGCAGGACACTTGAGGGGTCTGAGAGGGAGCTGGTCCTTGGGACTAAGCAAACCCCGTCCCCTTCAATGGCAGTGTTTGAGAAGTCTCTTGGCTCTGCTTTTAGTAGGAAAAAAAAATACTAGCTTTTTTCATGAGGTCTATTCTATTTGTTTTCTCGCATTTTCTCAGTATTCCCTTATCAGATTTCCCTCGCAGCTGTAATGTTTGATTATCCTTCAAGCACTCTGAAAACGTCACTAATTGTGAGCACACTCTGTACTCCAGCGGCACCGCACATGCAAACACACGTAAATGAAAGCATGTGGTGTTATGGACACTCTTCAAGGTTTGTTAGGGTGTGCAGAAGGAGGTACATCTTCTCACTGGTAGGTACCCCTCTATAGCTCTGTCCTCACGACTCACTGACCCCAAGAATGCCTTTAGCGGTTACTAAAGCTTTTCTTTTACTCCATGGCTAAAGATGAGACCATATGTAAATGCTGTTGGGAGATAGCATCAGTCTTAAAATGACTTGGGCTTACAGTTGATGGATGGACACCAGGTTCTTCCCAGTAAGTCTTGATTATGTTGAGTGCACATGGGGCACCTCTACTAAAGAAATAGAAAGTGGGGGACAGATGTCTGCCATTCTTAGGACCACTGCAGATCTTTGACACATCTGTCTTGTGGTTTATGAATCCTTTAAAAGCTATTTGCTTCCTCTATTTTAAAAAAAAAAAAAAAGCAGCACTGGTTTCTAGCAGTCCCAAAAGATGGGTACCAGTCACATATGATATCTGCCTGAACCAAGCATCTTGAGAAGCAATTTTATTTAGTGATGCTTGGGACAAGCACAGATGCCAACAGTACATGCAGGAGTTCAGCTCCAAGCCTTGGGGGCCAGCTACCCTATCTGGCTCTCCAATGGTAGCACCATGGGCTCCACAGAGAAATTCCATGGCGCTGTTTAAACACTCCCGGCTGCGAGCTATCCCTTCTCACATTGAGCCTAGCTGCCATGAGCGCCATTGTCTATGAAATACCAACCGATAGAGTGTTGTTTTAATAGTCGATTCCACGGTGGACTTGCTTTGATTCTGCCAACGCCCAACTGGCTTTTTATTCTGTTGAAATCTTACCAGGCTCTTCAAAAATACCACAGCCATTTCTCTGTGGAGATGGACCCCTGAGTCCTGAGCATTGATGTGGTCCTTTTAAAAATTATAAATAATTCTCTCTGATACATCACTTTCTGAGTTCAGAGGGCTGACGCAACGCAGGAAAGACAAAAATAAAACCAAGTTTTGAATACTAAATTAGATTGCCTGACCCACATTGTAGTCCCCCATAAGTTTTAGGCATGTTTAAGAAAAACCAAGTTTGGTGACAATACGTGTGTGGCAGGCAAGCTAGTGTTCCCAAAATTCCTGCTCAAACAATGGTTTTGACCCCGGTGTTGTACTGAACTCACTGGGAAACTTTTAAAATACCAACCCCAGGTCCCACCTTCAGGAACTCTGCATCAGTCTTGTTCTGCAATGGGGAATGGGAACCACGTCTTTAAAAGTTACCAGGTCAGTTCTAAAACCGTGGTAGGAATGTAAATCCTGGTCATAAATACAAGGAATCACTTTGATGATATTGATATTGAGCATATTTAGGGACCCTCTTGGGGTTCATGTCTCAATAGCCAAAGAATTTAAGAACAGACTCCAGTGGAAGCTTGAGAACAATTTTATTAGCCATTAAAAGGAAAACCTCAGGGCAGGTGAGACGTCAGTCTTAGCAGCTGCCAGGAGGAGAATGGAGAAGAGAGGGACACTGGGCAGAGTTAAGGTGGTATGGGTGTCAAGCAGCCACACACATGGCAGGGATGGGAACATTAGAGAAAAAGTGAGCAAGCCCCGAGTGCCAGAGAAAGCAGGCTCAGGAATAGAAAGGTAACAGGAAAGATGTTTCTCCGAGTCATTCAGAAAGACAGGCAGACTTACAAAGCTGCTCCACCCTCTAAGCTATGGCACTGTGGGGCAGTAATTTTGGAAATAAAAGTACAACATCCCATTAAAGGGATAATAATTCTGTTTGTCTCTTCAGTGAGGTTCAGTGAGGCTTATAGTAGGCCGGTTTTCCTAGGGGTAGACCTGTCTTTCTGAGGACTGACCCCTTAGCCAGGACGTTGATGCGGTCCGGCAGAAATGGTAAGTCTCTATGCTGGACAGAGATTTCACTCTCTCGACTTCAAGGAAATAATTTCCACTGATAGGCCTTTACTGCTGATGAGTCAATATTGTCATGACTATTGATCACATCATTACAGAGAAGAATTTCAGTTTATATAGTATATACACTTAATATACACTTAATGATAAATATGTGTATATACAGATATGCACATATACTTATATGTGCATTTATCCATTCATACATGCATATGAAAATGTGTATCAGATAAATGACCGGTAACTTAGAATGGTCAAAGAGCCATATCCTATACAGTTAGCTTTCACCTTAGTCTAAGAGTCACTGAGCACCTGCTAATCTAGGATGCACACAAACTGAGTAACTTCACATGTTGATTGAAGCCTTATGGCTTAGATATTGCCTCCTCAATATCTACAACAATTCATTTAACACAGGGTTTCATGAAATAATTGAAAGGATCAGTGGAGAAACAAACATACTCTGTAGGCTCCATCTGATACTTTCTTATAAAAAGTCACTGCGTGCGCACACACACACACACACCAGACTAGTTTAAATGAACTGCCAGTGTGAACCAGAACACCATGAGTTGTGGGAGAAATAGAAGCACTGAATGGCATGAATGTCACCCTGGAGAGTTGCTCTTCAGGGTTCAGGATTAATCAAAGCAGCAGGAAGATTGTCCAGGAAGTGAAAACCAGAGGTAAGATGACCCAAGTGGAGACCATTGTCATCTGTGCGGGTTTGAATGAGAATGGACTCCACTAGGCTCATAAGTTTGAATACTGACTCTGGAATTGGTGGAACCTTTGTGGAAGGATTAAGAGGCATGGCCTTGTTGGAAGAGGTATGACATTGGGGGTGGGCTTTGTGGTTTCAAAAGACTTGCCCCAGTCTCAGTGTGCCTCTCTGCCTCCTGCTTGTGGATCAAGATGTAAGCTCTCAGTTGTTCGGCTGTGGCATCTTTGCTCCACCATCATGTACCCTAACCCTCTGGAACCAGAAACCCAATTAAAGTCTTTCTTCTGTAAATTATCTCAATAATGGGGTTTCAGTGCAGCAATAAAAAAGTAACTAATATGTAACATGAGGGCCTGCTTGTCAGGATTTCTGTCTTGCCCAGTTCCCGCAGCTGTTTAGCCCCAAAGAAATCACACAGAGGTCTACATAAGTTATAAACTGATTGGCCCATTAGCTCAGGCTTCGTATTAGCTCTTATAACTTATAGTAACCCATTATTCTTATCTATGTTAGCCACATGGCTCAGTACCTCTTTCAGCAGGGCAGGTCACATCCTGCTTCTTCCGTGGTCTGGGCAGGACTGTGGAGGAATGGGCTTCCTCCTTCCCAGAATTCTCCTGTTCTCATTGCCCCGCCTCTACTTCCTGTCTGGTTATACCACCTATACTTCCTGCCTGGCTACTGGCCAATCAGCATTTTTCTAAAACATAATTGACAGAATACAGAATTGTCCAACACTACTAATACACCATCAAAGCAAGAGTCCTGAAGAGCTAGAACCAAGCAGCAAATGAGGTCAAATTAACCCAGGGCACAGATGTGGATTGCAAGCATGGAAAGCAAGTTACCAAGGCAAGGCAGGCTGAGTGAAGAAGCTCAACTATAAACAAAACCTGAGTCCAGCTGCAAAGGGAAGAGTGGAGATCGGAAAGAGAGGGAAAGGAAGGCTCAGTTTCATCTAACTCTCAACCAAAAGCTTGTTGTAGAGTGACAGGAGTGTGAAACTGACCCTACCAGTCCTGTGACTGTGTCCTGGAGACAACTGAGTCATTGCATCCTGAGGTCACCAGCGAGACACTTCATCAAGATGCCCCTGGACCGATCCATCCTCTGTAAAACTTCCAGCTCTCTGTTTTTCCTTCCCAGCCCTGTCCACTGCCCCAGTTTGGTACCCATCCTCTGGTCACATCCATCGCCAGTTGCTATCCTTTGATGCAGGAATGATGCGGCACTCTGGGGGGCTTCACCTGCTGTTACCAGAACTCAGTCTTTTGGGTTTTCAGTACAGAGGCTTCTGCTACAAGCCTCCTGTTTGCTATTTTAAAAATCAGTGAATTGCAAAGCTGTTGCATAATGCTGTTATATAAAAGGCCCAGGCCTGAGGAGAACAGAATTTTTAACAAAAGACCTAGAGAAAAAATTTGATAGAAACGCATATGACGAAAACATACACCTGTAATCTCAGCAACAGGAGGCTGAAGTAGGAAGATCGTGACGTCAAGGTTGTGTAGAAACTCTGGGATCTGCTTGGGTTCTATGGGAAAACTCTGTCTCTCAAAGCCAGTAGGAGGGAGAGAAGAAAAGGATAGGAATCTGATACGCCGGAGAAAAGGCTTCTGTTGCTTGTAGTACCATGACTCTCAGGGAGGATGGCTACAGAACAGTACTTAGGAAAAACACACTGTGCAAGGAAACTGGGCCTATCTTGGCTACAAAAGAATACTTAGAAGAAAACACTGTTCAAGGAAATTTGGCCAATCTGTTCAAGATAGACAACCTTAGGACACTGAGAATTATTGGTTAAACTTATTTTAAGTTTTCCATGATGATTTCTGAAACAGAAAACTGAACTGGCCAAGTACAGTGGGACTCTGTGTTCCAGACACCAAGTCATTTACCCAGAGCCACTACAATCAACCGTATGAGGCCATTATGGGATGGGATGCATTGATATTTTCTCATTGAAGGGGTAGAGGAAACGTCATGAGATGCCTCATCTGAGATTCCAGCCACTGCTGTCTCCTGATCTGGCATGCACACATGATTTTATGGGGAGCTAGAATATAGAGTATGCAAAAAAATAAGTTGCCTGGGGTTGGAGTCTCAGTGATGTGACTTTCATGAGCTATGGTGTGTACTATCGTGGTGTTATTCTGTTATTACACCTGCCTGAGAATTGCTAGGCTCCTATGAGTGACACCGATAAACAGACTGGTTTGCCAAGCTGCAGTTGGGTAGAATGCTTTCTTTGGTCTGTTGGTGTCCTATCTGGTGTGTGTCTCCCCAGGAAAAGTAAAGCAATACTGGGTGTCAGCAAACCGGGTCACACTTAAGGCTGGACCAGTTGGCCAATGAGATTCAATGGCATAGGCAAGTTTGTTTGCTTATCATTGCCCATGGTCCCTTTCACTCCACAACAGCAGGATTCAAGAGCTGCAAGGAAGAGCCCCTGATGCACACAGCCAAAAATTGTTTAGGACCTGCCTCTTCCAGGAAAAACAAAACAATAACAATAACAAAAAAACTTTATCCTTTATATAAACCACATCTTTCAAATGCAGCAAGCCGGGCGACTATGCCAGAAGTGGTCTGGTCTTTAGATGAGGATCCACTCCTGGTAACCAGTCAAATGTAAACTTGGGCTGGCATCCCCCAGCCTCAGAACTCACTTTCTGAATTTCTAACAGTACCATGTGAATGAGGTTCCTCTGGCCCTCTTCACACATTATAGTTCTAGAGCGGCCCCAATGGATTAGAAACAAATCAAATCCATCATGAAATCCACCACATGCTATCCCATTTCATTTTAAAGACTCTACCTTCTTCTGTTTGTTCATGAAATCCATCACACACCGTCACATTTCATCTTAAAGAATCTACCTTTTTCTGTCTGTCTGTTTTTGGTTTGGTTCATAAGGCTTGTTGCAAACAGTCAGAGGAGACGAGGAGAACTTAAAAAACTGAATTTCTCAAATCTGAGCAGGGTAAGGAAGGAAACTGCTCTCCACCTAAGTCAGTAATCCGACTGTTTGCCGGGGTGAGACAATTGCATGCATTTGCATTTTTTTTCTGTGTGTGAGAATTTAATTTTTACAACCTGCTGTGTTTTTCAGGCCCTTTAACTAATAGGCTTTTATCACCTTATGATTGCCTAATTTTCTCTTAATTGCTTTATGACAATACAATTTATTTTGATCACTCCCGCCCCGTGGTTTTACTTCGTAATGAAGGACTTAGGAATTTACACGCGCTCATGTGCACTGGTTTGCTTTTTCAATCCCTCCTTTTCCTCCCGAGTAGAGGAGGAAAAGGAGGGTTGAAAGAGCAATACAGTTCTCTTGCTTTCCTGAATGGGGACACCTATGATAGCAGAGGGGCCTTTCTCCTGCCTGACCTCAGCCTATATGCACACAGGCCACCAAGGCCTTTCAGTGACTTTGGCATGGCTCTCTGTGAATTGTAGCCATATGTATACATGTGTGCATATGAAGAAAGCAGGGTGGCCAAGGCCATTTGGAGGCACAGAGCCCCTCTGGGTCTGTGTTTCACACCATAGCTCCCTGCACACCGTGCTTATTAGATTTGCTAATTTGGATTAGGTAGAGGTGTTGTTTGTTGTTTGTGGGGAGCAAAAAGCAAATAAATTCAGTGCAAATTTTCAAAGCAGCCATTTATTTTTCTTCATTAAATTTATAGAGTTAAAGAGTCTGACAAACCATTGTGGAAGTAGAACAAAAAACTGGAATGTAACCCAATGGGAAAACACTCTCTAGCGGGCACCAAGCCGTTGGTTCTGACTTCAACAATAAAGGGAACAGAAAACCCTGAGAGTGGCTTCTTCTGAGCTCCCTCAGTCCAGCTGAGCAGATGCACAGCATGGTGCTAGTACTGGGTGTACCTCTAGATGACAGGTAAAAGTCACAGAAAGTGAAATCTAGTCAGCTGCGGCAGCATCTACTAGAATGACATCATAAGTATGCCTAACGCAAAAGACGATCGTGCAAGTTTCTATGTACCATTTTAATGATTTGATAATAGCTACCACCAATTGTGAGAGTCCACTTTGTATCAAATACTTTTTAATAAGACAACCATCTTTCTCGTTTATAATCTGCAGTGACCAAGTTTACATGAATGACAGGTGGTGGAGCCGAGGTTCAAGACCCAGACATGGTGACCATAAAGTATTGACCTAGAACATATATGGTCTCTCTTTGAAAGCTTTAGTTGCCCCTAAAGCCCTTGCGATGGTGACATAGAAGCAGCATATTCTCCTCTTTACAAATGAAGACTCAGGGAGGCAGTGTCATTCTGGTACCCAACCTCATGGCAGATAGCATCAGGCAAGTCAGGCCTTCCAGCTTCTGAGCCCACATTTGAAAAAAAAAAATGAGAATTTTTAAATCAAAACCTGTGATCAGTAACCATACTGGAAACTTCAATAGAAAGCATGCTTGTGGACCAAAGTTGAAACACCTGGGATCCTGCTAGTTTGGCTGGCAACCAATCAGGAGTAGGAGATCTCCTTCTAGTTCATGACTGGTCATTTACTCAACGACCTAGGACAAGAGATGTTACCTCCTGTAAAATAATGAGCAGTGTCCCTTGCTTCCTTCCAGATCTGTGGGATGTGATTTTATGGCCTATAATCTGTGTATTTTGACCATGAGCCAGAAGGCCTGGAAGTATAATACTTATCTGCCTAAATCATATCTTTATGTAGACAGAATGCAGGGATTACGTTTATTAAATTCATAATAATAATGGTGCTTGGAACTATTGGGTCTCTACCTGTAATGTATCTGATGAACTTGGGTCATGTAGATAAATACCTTCAGATAACTGGGGCCAAACTGAACTTTAGCTACAGAAATAAAATTGAAATGGGACGGGCGGCTTTAGGAGTTAACAAAGGCCTGGGGAAGCTGGCTCAGTGGATAGTGTTTGCTATGCAAACATGAGGCTCCGACTTTGGGTCCTCAACCCCCCAAAACGAGCTGGACTGGCTTTGATAGCATGCACCTGTTAACTCCAGAGCTAGGGAGGTAGAGACAGGTAGATCCTAGGGGCTCACTGGTCTGTAATGAGGAGGCGAGCAGGCCTGCTTTTCGTCCTGCCCGGCTCCCATTCGGCTAGCTTTATACCCGAAATAACAACACACAAATTGTATTCATTTAAACACTGCCTGGCCCATTAGCTCTAGCCTCTTACTGACTAACTCTCACATCTTGCTTAACCCATTTCTAATAATCTGTGTAGCACCACAAGGTGGTGTCTTACCGGGAAAGATTCAGCATGTCTGACCTGGTGGCTGGCTTCATGGTGACTGTCTCACTGCCTTCTTCCTCCCAGCATTCTGTTCTGTCTTTCCCGCCTACCTATGTTCTGACCTATCAGGCCAAGCAGTTTTCTTTATTAATTAACCAATAAAAGCAACAGATAGATAGAAGACCCACCTACATCACTGGTCAGCCATTCTTGCCAAAGCAGTGAGATCCAGGTTCAAGGTAGGACCCTGGCTCAGACAAGAAGATGGACGACTGATAAAGGAAGACATCTGACATCAAGCCCTGGCCTCCGCATGTGCACATACAGGCAAAGTGCACCTGCACACACATGTGGGTGCACGCACAAGAATTACAAGGTTAATTTTACTTTGCATGAACATAGGAGCTGCTGGTCATCCTCTTTTGTCCTAGATGTAATTCCCAACATTGCCCTGAAAACCCCTATTCTCCTGACTGTATTAGAATGTGGACATTGCCACTGTGGCACCAACACAGCATACAGTAGGCACTAGATGTGGGGTATGCATTACTGTCTTAGTTCAGGTACAACTGCAGTGACTGCTTTTTTGAGCATTTCTGTGTTCAGTTGTTCATTTGACTTGCTTCTAATCCCCACAATTCTGAGAGAGATCACACTGTTGTCATTTTGTATTAATGAGATCAGGTCACTTAAGTTTAAGGACTGGGTATCTTCATGACCACACAGGGCAGCACGCTGTAAAACCAGAACTTGATCCCAGAGAGGGGCCGCAGGAGCACAGGCCAGATGAAGCCTGCAATGTGCACCAGGGCCTGGGAAAGACCTCGTGACAAGGTGGTATATGATTCCAGAAGTCAGGAAGCTTTCTGAATGTCATGGAGGAAAAGATAGCAGAACAGGATGGCTACAATAAAAGGGAAGAGTGGGGACTTCAACTGGGGTGGGAGTGGGGGGACGGCTGAAGTAAACAGTAAAGAGAAACAAAACAAAACACGGGAAGCAATGAGGGAGAAGATAAGGAAACCCAAAGTGGGGGAATAAGTGGCAGAGAAGGATCAGGGGCAGGTGGGTCCCCAGGGTCTCATCCTAGAGTCACTGTGTAATCATCAAAGTTCCCAATGATGAATCTTGGAGTGTGCAATGAAAATCTAAGCCCTGTTTAAGGGAAAATGTGAAGTCAGTACTCGCGGGATTCAAGGACGCAATGGCAGTTGACACTGAGCTACTCTAAAGTACCTGGTGCTCAGCTCTGTGGTGAGGGAACCTTGTAGCCCTCAGGCGACATGTGCAACTGGAGTACAGAGAAGTGGCTGAAGAGGGGTCCGTGTTGGTGAGAGGCAGGGTCAGGATCTGAACCCAGGTATTTAAATCACAGCATTCTGCCTTCACTACCACTTTCTGTGGAACTGTCATTCCGGGACGGCGGGGGATGCTTGACAATCTTGCCAGATAAGTCCATAATCAATTGTCTTAATACCTTGAATTAACAATTTTGAAATTCCATTAAAAAAAAAAACTGTCAGGTTCCACAACTGATGAAATAGTCTCTGATGTTAACAAACACCTGTAGGTCCTCAGATAACCAACAAAGTCACTTCAACCTCTACTACCCCAGTGGAAACAGATTTACTGGGAACAAGCAAGAGCAATATTGGAGGCGCGCTGGTGGAGAGCGTGTAAAGCCACCAGATTGCTGAGAAGAAGTGGCATGTCGATTCTGTGTGAAACACATATCCTTTAATATATTCCTGTTTTGTAAATCGGTGGCTGACAGGCAGTGAAATGCAATACCAAGTACCACATTAAAACAAAACCATAATGACCATGTTTGCTTGCTAGAAGAAAGCGGGGCTGTTATCGGTCAGAAACGATAAATGATACGAAGTGAAGGCCCCGAGACTCTCAGCCTTCAGCCATAGGAACGATTCTGAGGCAAGGAAGTGAGGCCCCCCAGATGGCCTGCTGGAGCCGTAGGATAATGAGACTGGCTTGTGGCCACAGCTGTGGGTTACCCCAGTCCCCGAATCCACAAGCACCACCACGCCTTCTCTCTCTGCCTTAAGGCAACCTTCAATTTCATAAGGGCACCAAATCAAACAGACAGAAATTAGTGCGGCAGAGCCTTGGAAGGAAACCGATCACTGGCCGGGAGAGTCTGTCTGCAGAAAGCCAGCGTTTCCTTATTTGTGGAGAGAAACAGCAAGAACAATTAAAAAGTTTCAAATCAAGTGTAATCCCTTTCAAGTTGGGTTTGGTGAAATATACATAAATTTCATATCAGAGCCTTAGCTCAAGTCCTGTGCTGTTTGTTTGTTTTACAGAACACTGCTTTCATCTTCGTGGAAGATGTCATAAAAGCGCATTTCAAAAATTACCATTGGCACCCAGTTTCCTATTTGATTATGATCTGGCACCCAGCCCTGCCAGTAATGCGGAGCCTCTATTTGGGTCACTCCAATTGGAAGATAATCGCATGTACCACCTACCTTTCAGCACGCCCAGCCCCCATGCGGCAGCAATCTTAAATCTTGGAAGCCACAAGGAATAGCTCAAATTATTTCAGAAAGCCGGTACTTTCCATTGGAGTTCACCTCAGGCAAACTCAACCAGGGGGCCCCTTGAAAAGAGCGACACCCCGAGCAGCAGGAGTCAAGAGTGCGAGATACCAATTACAAGCTGGGAACTAAATACCATAATTAATGAGAGATACACTTTAATCTAAAATGAGTCAAAAAATGTTGCTGGAGGAAGAAAAAAGTAAAGTGAAACTCCATAATTATAATAAACTGTGCAGGTTTCCCCACCTATGGAACAACAAAGGTGGCCGTGTCTTCGGGATTCCGTAGTCAAACATTTTACAATTAACACTTGACGGAAAAAGGTCTGACCGTAGCGTAAACAAGCCAAGCGTGCTCTTGAACCTCGGAGCCTGAAGCAAACCAGCAGCCTCTCTCCTTATATCAATTCCAACTGGGCTCTTAAAACCAAGATTACGGACCCTTCCTCCGGTTACCATTCTGATAAAACGTGTCTGTCATGCATATTTCTCTCACGTGCAGCTCCCCTGTTTCCTTTGTTCTTGCAGATGACTCAGTGGCTAAAAATAATTGGATTTTTCCCCCTCTGACACCATCTTTTGGGCTTCTGCCGGAAGTCTGTTCGTTTCAACGAATTTCATTGCAGAGGCGGGGCCGAGGAGAAATCAGTCCTGCGAGCACCGGCCTTTTACGAAGGGCAATGTGGAAGTCCCTTTGACAACACATGTGAAAAACATATCATCAGGCTAACAGGCCTGACTATTTTTCTTTGTCTTAGTAAAGATTAGTGTGTACATTTGGGGGACGATGAGGCAAGGGAAAGACACACAGAAGTTTTCTCTGGTCATTTTAAAGCTTCTGCCAGGATAGCGGCATTAGAAATGGGGAGAGAGGCTAATATGCAAGGGACATTGTGATCCTAAAGAGATGTGTCAAGGTTAAAGCATTCCTCCAATCCCGGCCGCTGGAACATTTATCCCAACAGCTTCATCCAAGGGCTTGCTCTTGACAACTGCAAACAGAAGCGCAGTCTGGAGACCAATTACAAATCGCCCTTCAGATGCCTCTAATCCTTTTGTTTCCATTTCTCATCAAAATAAGGATTATTTTTATTTTAAGGCGGCAAAGAGAGAGAACATATAAACAGTTTAGATCTTCGGCTAAAAAGAAAGCTTGAGAGTGCTTCCTCTCCCTCAGCCTTTTAAGTCGCCAATGCCGTTCCCCTTGTTCTTCACAGTTCTGAAGTCCCCAGAGCAAGCAAAGGCAACACAGCAGACGTGAGCCTAGAATGGCTTGCACGTGACCGACCCAAAAGCTAAGAGTAAGCTCTCCCTCAAGTCCTAACTCAGCTGTGAAAGTCATCGGATGGAATGGGCCACTACTTGCTGCCATCTCAGGAGTGATGACAATGATGGTGGTGACTAACATCTGTCCCGTGCTTCTTGTGTCTCTGGCATAGAACACTTATCCCTATTGCAGTCACGGTAGGAAGTTGTACAGTGCTTCAGCAGAAAACAGACTTGCAGATAACTTGCCCAACGTCATGTGGCCAGAAGATGTTGGAGCCAGGAACCTGGGACCTCAGGCAAGGTATTGTAAGACTTTAAATTAGAGGTGCTATCTTAACTGCTTTGAATCTCATCGGGTCCCAGAGGCATGACCCTGAGTTGGTCTGGTCTCATCAGATAGAGTCCTTTTCTCATCTGCCCCTCAACCCAGAAGGAAATGCTTCCTTCCTGTCTGGTTCTCCCGGAGCCTGGACCCCACTGCCCCCTACCCTTCTCTCAAACTAATAGGTTTCACTCTATCTGATTGTAAAACTGTTGAAACGAGCCAGTCTCATCCTCCATGGTATATCACCATTGGTACTCCAAAGCCTGCCTTTCACCGTCCCTTCTAGATCTTTCTGCTCCCCAGTGCAACCCCCATATGGCTGATCTGGTATACAGTACCTTCCTCCCCTAGCCATGTCAAATATAAGTGGCTAAAAAGCTGCCTAGTGTCATATATCACCTCATCTTGTTCTACTTAGGGAAGACAATTCTTTGACAAAATGAATAGGACTAGGACAGAGCAGACAGGCAGTTAGCGTTCCTGAGAACCTCTATGAGGCCTGTCCAGTCTCACTAAAGTCAACCAGGAAAAAAAAGTGTGAGGTGCTGTCAGCAAGCCGGGCCTCTTCCCAGGCCAGTGGCCACTTTCACCCTATCCTGTGGCAAAGCCGTGCCTCCTGGGGCCAATGCCAGTCCCTAAGAGGCAGAGAGGCCCACAGGAGAGCCAGTGTTGGTATGGTGAAAGCTGGAGTTGTGGAAATTGTAACCCATGGCTCTGACCCAGCGCATCATGAAGCCAGATGCTAGTTTCAAACACACAAGGTCATTTCCTTGGGCAGATCTGGCATCAAGCTGGGAGGTCCCCAGCCAGTTACAACCCCCCACCCCCAACCCTGGCTTTTATGAGAAGGAAGAAGCCTCCAAAGTGTAGCAAAATAGTCCTTACTATCATCTACATGGGTGACAGTCCAGCAGCTGAGCAGGACGCCTGGCACATTCTGGACTGTGCCGCTGTGAGTAAGGTCACCATTGGAAAGTCACTGAGTGAGAAATGTATGATCTAGGCTCAAGTGTCAGACAGGCATCCGCTAGCTAGGTGAATCTGACAAGTCTTTAATGTGTCGGAGGCACAATTTCTCTACCTGAACAGCAGTTTACAAGGCTGCCATGAAGTCCGAGTCAAGTAACAAATGCCAGGGACCTGCTAGAGAGCGAGGAGATAATAAACAGGAAGCAAAGAAGGCCCCTGACTCTTTTTAGTTTCATCCTAGGTTCCACTTCAGACTTTGTCCCTGGTTAAACAGAGACTAGCCCACAAATCAACACTAATGACAACACCTGGGAGTGGTCACATCCAAGAGTTGGGTAAATTCCAAGTCTGCAGACAAGCGCTCTCCCTGTGAAGGGTTTTCCACTGCTCTCTACGTCAGGACACATCTCTGTCTGGAATCAAACATTTAGGCTAGAAAGGTCTTATTTTTTTATCATACATTTTCCAGGGTTGTTTTATTTGTGTTTAGGGTTTTGCCTGTGTGCTTGGCAGAGGGACTCTGGGTTTCCAATAAAAGAATAAGACAGTACATGGGTACTATGTAGAGTAGTGAACAGATCCTGGAGCCAGGGCTACATCCTGCTGCCTTCAGCCAGGAAATGCCTCTGTTTGGTTGATTTGGCTTTTGAGATATAGGCTCTTGCTTTGGAACCCTGGACTCATAATCCTCCTACCCTGGCCTCCCAGGGCTAAAGTCACAGAGACCTGGCTGCACTTCTCTGTTGGATGTCATAGAAGGGGTGATGTTTAATTCTTGGTTCATATTAAATAATAAAATTTATCTACAAAATCTTGACTCTGCTTTCTCAGAGGCAGTCTGTCAAGGTGGGGTACACACTAGCACATTTTTGCCCAGCTAAATTATTATTTGCATCTGGGTTGATAGACTTAATTTGGTTGGAGCTGCAAATTCCACCTGGCTCAAATAGAGGAGGGCTCAGAGAAATGTAGTGAGAAGCAAAGTGTGGAAGAAAAGAATGTATCTTATCAAGATAATTTTGAAAACACTTAATCAGATACTGTATATTTTAAAAGACAGGACCTACAAATTAAAGAAACAAATACAAATCAAGGTAGAATTAGTCAGGTTAGGCTAAAGTCTGCTGTGTAACAAATGAATCTTCAAATCTCAGGGGTCTGAAGTAGTGGCAGTTAATTTTCTTTTTCCCCCAAAGCCTGTTGCTCGATGAGAAAGACAGAGAGGACTGTGGGGGTTAATGCTATGTGTCAGCTGACCGGGTCTAAGGGATGCCTGGCTACTTGGTAAACATTGTTTCTGGAGCTGGGTATGAAGATGTTTTCAAAATAGAATAGCTTGAGGATCAGTGAGCCGAGCAAAGCAGATGCCCTCCAACCCCAGAACTGAATGTGATTGGTCATCACCCAATCTGTCAAACATCCACATAGGACAAAAGAAGGGGAAATTTGCTCTCCAACCGAGTTGTGACATCCATCATCATCTCTGGTTCTAGACCTTCCTGGTTTTCAGCCCTTGACAAGAAGCTATATATCAGTCCAATCTTGGTCCCCAGGCTTCTGCACTCAAAGTGAAATTTGTACCTTAGTATCTCTGTCTTTATGCCAGCCCTGTGCATATCACATCATCTGTCTCTCTGTCCATCTCCTGTTGTTCCTGTTCTCTGGCGGACCGTCACTAATACCAAGGTATCCTTGTTTGTCAGTTGATCATGACGGTGGTTGTTATGTGCGTGGTGATGCCCCCAGCCCAACGCCACGAGAGTCTGGCAAGTAGACAGAGAAGCATATGAGTATTCAGTGAACACTAATAGAATTGACTGCAGTGACAGAAAATGAGGCAAGAAAGGGCAATGTAAGTACACAAATGAGAAAAATGAAAATCTTGAAGAGTAATGGGGCAGGAAAACAACCCGCAGACCTGCACCCCCACCCCCATGCCATTGCTGGGTGATCCAGAGTTGACTTTAATCTTACTCCATAAACAGTACTTTTCCTAATTATAAAGTAATGCATGTGAACATTTAGGGGAAAAGAATAAAAAGGAAACTTTTAAAATCATATGTATAATTCCACATATCCCTGATATAATTATAGTGTGTTTATTTTCTTGAACCTTAAATTTCATGGTTTAGAACTAGACCTTTTTTTTCCTTGCCCTTCGCCTATGAACTGTGTAGCAAAGCTCTTTTAACTCTTCCTTCCTCGCAATTTTCAGGGGACCCAGACTGGAAGGAGGCAGGGATGTGAAGAGGTCAGTGTCTCTGAGACAGGGTTGATGGGCCATTCTGGGAAGGACAGGGTTTTAGAATACAGTTAATGATGCATTCGGGGGAGGGCCATCTGCTAACGAAGGAGAAATGCCACACACGTGGGGACTCTTCAGTGGGCCATGGAACAAGAAAACCAGACAGAGTTGCCACGAGCAGGAGTGACCAAGTCTGTGACAAAGCTCAACAGAAGCAAAGAAGCTGTCCACAACCTAGCTAATGAGATGGCCCAGAAGGAAAGATCAGGGTTTAGGAGGTCTTCCCCAAGAAGGATGTGATCTCAGGATCAGTGAGCTGCTGTGTCAGCCGGATGGCATATGCTTTCCTTATTCCAGGAAGCAAAAATAGACTCTTGGTGAAAGACCAAAAACCTTTGTCAGAATAAAGACAGGATAGTGAGTACAAAGGACGAGGGTTGGGAGTTGGGGGAGGGAATCAGGGAGAGCGAGGAAGAGACTGTTTAATGTTTGTTGAGCAAAATTAAATGCTTTAAACCTGTGCCAAGCTAATTTAGTAATGGGAGGCTTTGTCCTTGTAACCCACGTAATCTCCGTGTTGCCTGTACTTTGAGATTCCTCTCATTGTCGCGTGAACAGTTTGTGCACCTGAACTGATTGTATCCTCTCGCTCAGTGACTACGGTGTGGAAGGGTTGTGACTTGGAGAGAGGACGGGGAGAGGTCAGAAGTCCATGGAGTTGCCTGCTTGAGAAACACACACACATTCAGAGATGCAGTGAAGGGTGGCTGACGCTTCCTGCTCGGAGGTTGCTCAGAAGGTCTTCATCTCACCATGGCCTGCCTGTTGAAGCTGCCCTGTTCTGAGGGCATGGCTTTATCTTGCTTTGCTTGGTCTCTCAAAGCACACTGGAGTATCATCTGTATGACTACTTTTTTATTTTTAACCAGCAGAGGACAAGTGTGGTCCTGCCACCACTGTGAAACTTCAGATGGTCTCCAGACAGTCAGCTTACTATAGCTATCAGGAGGAAACATCAACATTCCAAAGGAATTACAGTCCTCATTGCAAATCAGAACAAGAGAGATAACACAGCTTGTCCACTTAAACCTAAGCAGGCTGGACACTGAACAGAAGTAAAAAAAAAAAACACTTTAAATTTTAAGCTTGCCTTAGTGGCACATATCTTTAATCCAAGCACTCAGCAGAGGTAGGAAGATCTCTGCAAGAGATCTCTGAGACTAGCCTGGTCTACATAATGAGTTCCAAGAAAGCCAGAGTTTCATAGTAACACCCTGCCTCAAAAATATATAGATATAAATATACAATAGATAGATAGATGATAGATGGATAGATAGATAAATGATATATATAGCTGATAGATGGATGGATAGACAGGTAGATAGATGATAGATGGATGGATAGGTAGGTAGGTAGATAGATGGATGGATAGATAGATAGATAGATAGATAGATAGATAAATAGATAGATTTTAGATAGATTTTAATGTGTTAGGTCAGTCAGGGACAACAGATGATGCAAACATGCAGTCGAACTGATTCTCTGACAGCCCCTGCTCTATCCTGTCTCGTACACTCAAGTCCCTCTGAAATTCTCTTAAGCTGATTAAAATATGAGTGTTTCTATAGATAATGAAGTAGATGATGATGCCGTGTAGTTTTTCTTGCTTGTATACTCTTTGTCCACATGTGTATATGTATGCATATACATATATATATATATGTATATATATATATATATGTGTGTGTGTGTGTGTGTGTGTGTCCACAGACATATAAAGTACCTTTCACTTTGTTAGGGAAAAAGCCAAGCTCTTCGATGCTGCAGGATAGCTCCGCTCTTGCCACATGATACCTGTCACGTTGGAACACACCGCCTGCACGCATCCTCTGAGTTTATTTTAAATAATGCCTACTTGTTTGTAGCAGCTGTAATAAGTCATAACACACAATTAAGTGCTTATCACTGTTTAATTAGGGAGTCATCTTTTCCATTCCACCGGATCCTGCTCAGTTTCTAGCTTGCATCTGGTGCTTAGAGCTCAAAGCAAAAGCAATTCATGACTAGCAATGCATGACCAGTTATTCAGGAGCTACTCCTTGAAGCTGTTTCCCATGACTCAGGAGCCTCTTCAGCTCCTCCTGTGTGATGGACTGCTGTCACGTGGCTTCCTCGTTTTTCTTCACTTGGGTCATTAGCTTTTCTCTGACTCTTTTCAAGTGCCTTTATTGCTACAGAAACAAGAAACCCACTTATTTGGGAAAGGCATAAATTTTTTCCTGAACAAAATGTAATAATTAAGAATGCCTATGAGGCTGTGAAATGGATCTTTGATGGGTATGAAAACCCATGAATCTCTCACAGAGTTATTGTGAAACTAAGTTAAACGGATTTAACAGATTATATACTCATATTTACACCAGTGCTTGGCTGGTTTAGATTTGTTTATGTGTATGTGTGCGTACCTGTGTCACACATGATAACATGTATGCAGAGGCCCACAGAGGCCAAAAGAGGATGATGTTAGATCCCCTGGAGCTGGAATTACAAACTGTTGTGAGCCATCTGGCATGGGCACTGGGAACTTAATTAAGGTCTTCTGCCAGAGAGGCGAGTGTTCTTAACTGCTAAGCCATCTCTCCAGCTCTCCGGTTTTTAACTGTTTTATGATTCTGGATAAAATATATCCTATGATCAAAAATCCTGGGACTGGGGTGGTAGCTCAGTGGATAAAGCACTTGGTACATAAATGTGAAGGTGAGATCAACATTTAGATCCTCACAACCCATGTAAATGCTGGGGGGGGGGGAAGGCACCCACAATCCCAGCACTTGGAAGACAGAGACAGGGAACCCCAGAGAAAATTGAATAGGTAGACTAGACTTGTTAGCAAGCTCTGGTTCAGTTAAGAGACTACCTCAAAACATATGGTAGAAAGTAGCAAACTAAAACTCTTGATGTCAACCTTACGACCACGCACACAGACATGCACACATGAACACACATGTCGATACACAGAAACACATGCACACACATAAACACACTAAAAATCATTCCTGTTGAAACTTTGCGAATAAACACAATTATTTCTAAAATGCAGCTGAACTTTAGAAATAGTCATCTGAGTGCAATGCAATGGTGGACATTCTGACCTAATTTTGTCATTAGAATCATTCACCCTATGACTTTTTTTTAAAAGACTCAAGTCAATGCCTTTCAGAGAGGAGGGTCACTGAAGTATGAATGAGGGGGGCATGGATCAAACTGCTCTGGCGTTTGTAAACAAAGCAAAGCGATGCTTCCCATCTAACGTGTGGCAAGGCAGGGCTTCCAACACCAGGGTCTAGGGCTGTCTCTGGGCACGCAGGAAACTCTATTCATCGGTATGAAGAAGACCCTGTATTTCTCTAAACTGTTTGTGTGCGCCTCTCTCTGTTGCTGTGTGCCCAGAAAGGCTGCATCTATCCACTCTTCTGTCAAATATTTACCAAGTTCTCACTCCGTGACAGCTTGTGCTCAGGAGGTTTAGGCTATGGCAACGAATAACAGGTCAGCACTCTCAACTCAATGGAGTTTCCACCCAGGTGTACATAGGGCCAAATATAGAGATGGAAACGTGGGATGTGTTAAGAGGTGGTTGCTGCCGTGCCTGAAGGTAGTGGCAGGAGTTGCAGCCCAGGTACCATCCACTGATAGGAATGGGAGAGTGTTTAGCTCCATTATATGAAACACTTCTGAGTTAAGAAGCCACCAAGACTTTTCTTCAGAACAACTGTGTGGTTTTTAAACGAAGTGATGCTTCCCATCTAAGGTGTGGAGGCATGTTAAATCAAGATTGAAGAGACGTGTCTAACTTCAGGAGGCATATTCAATCAAGATTCAATTCACCAAACCTCTTCAGAATACATCATGTAAACTGCCCCCTTTCTCTAGTTTTGACGGCATACTATTTAGTTTAATTGCTGCTGAGACATAGGTAAAACAAAGGCAGTCTTTATTGACGTTTTCATCTAACATTCTTTGTTCCAATCATCTTTCGATGACTTGCTGAGTTGTTACTATGTAGTAGACATGTTTACAGTATGTTGGTAAGGGTGTGTTTAATTTAAAGATAGCTCAGAATAGCTTAAACACAAAGTAAATGTTTTGGCCCAAGTTAACTGAAAGGTAGTATTGATGGGGCCAGCTTCTTCTGGGCTTCAACCAGGGGTTCCATGTCATCTGGACGCTGTCTCCCATCATCCTTCCCTCTGTTCTCTATGGTTCCTGCATCATCCCTTGCTGGCCCCATGATGCTGCAAGTAGCATCCAAAGAAAAGTTTTTTTTTTTTTCTGGCCCCCATACTTTCCCCTGACATTTTGAGATTCATAACAACTCGTAGTACAAATTCTAATTGGTCTTAATAATAAAAACCCAAAGGGTGAAATTAGGGGGTGAAAGCTGAGAGAAGAGAGAAGCAGAGTAGTTCACCACTAGAGAGTTCTTACCATTACCCATGTTCAGATTAAAGGGGCGATCCTATCTCTACAAATCCTCAGACTGCTGCTGTCTCTACAAAATCTCAGACTGCATCCATCTCTGCGAATCCTCGGACTGCATTTGAGCTCCTGACTTCTCCTGCCTTATATTCCTCTCTCCACCCAGCCATATCACTCCTGTCTCCACCTCCCTAGTACAGGAATTAAAGGCAAGGGATGCCAATTGTTGAGAGCACCTTTGTGTGAGCTCGGTTTCTCTTTCAGACAGATCCAATCTCCTTTAGCCCAGGGTACCCTGGAAGGCCCAGAGATCTGTCTGCCTCTGTCTCCTGAGAGCTGGGATTAAAGGTGTGTGCCACTCCTGCCTGGCCTCTATGGCTAATTAGTGGCTTAGCTCGGCATTCTGATCTTCAGGCAAGCTTTATTTGTGAGATCACAAACAGAATATCACGACAATGATTAGCATCTCTTGGTATCACGTGCATACTTTTGAGCCAATAGTGTGGCCAAAAGCAATACCTACCATAATTGAGCTAACCCAGGTCGTGTGTGTCCAGCTCAGAATCAGGATGTCATCCTCTCTAGCACTTGAGATATGCAAGTAGTGATGAACAGTATTGGGAAGCAAGTGTTTGTGGCAGGATGTCACGGGTACCAGTGCCACTACACTACACTTCATTCAGGGTTTGAATATTTTTTTCTATTTTTCTAAAAATTCCAAACTAGCTACCAAAAAAATTTTTTTGGATAGGTACTATTTAGTAAAAACAAATACAAATGCATTTAAGTAGTGTATTTTCCTTTCTAGAATTTAGAGTACTTATGCAATTAGCTCCAATGGGCGGGTACAGCTTATAGTTAGTTTTAAAAATTAAAATTATATGTAAATTTCCTGGAGCTTTGTTGAGTGGTATAAAAAAATGGATCTTTTATTTTTAAAGATTTATTTATTTATTATGACTACAGTGCTCGGTCTGCACATATGTATGCACACCAAAAGAGGGCGCCAGATCTCATGATCGATGGTTGTGAGCCACCATGTTGTTGCTGAGAACTGAATTTAGGACCTCTGAAAGAGCAACTAGTGCTCTTAACCTCTGAGCCATCTCTCCAGCCCAGGAATAGATCTTTAAGATACCACCTGTTCCCACTCTAGACTATGGCAGAAAGCTAGGGAGACTCTTAGCATCATAAAATGAACATTACTATGTTGGGAGCAGTGAGACCCCAGATCCTGAATTTCTTGTAATCCCTTGATCTGAGTGCCTACAGCTGCTCTGAGCACGAGACCTTCAGGAGTTCCTGATGGCAGCAGAGTGGTTTCTGGTGGGGCGTGGCTATCTTTATATAATCTGCCCCTGAATTCAAGGATGACCCGTGTCGCTGTCTCTCTGTCTGTGTGTGTCTGTGTTTTCTAACCTCTAGCCCCTTGCCCGAATCTCGCGAACTGGGTAATAGCCGCCAAATGAAGACACGGGGGCACGGTGCGCAGCATTACTGGATTATTTTTATGTGAATGTGTGTGTGTGTGTGTGTGTGTGTGTGTGTGTGTGTGTGTGTGTGTGTGTGTGTGTGAACATGTACGTGTGGCACATATGTTTGTGGAAGTTAGAGGACAACCTCATGGATCACTTGCGGGAATGACATACATCTTTGAGACAATGTCTCTCATTGGCTCAGAGCTCACCAATTAGGCCAAACCAACTGGCTTGTAAGCCCCAGGGATTCTCCTATCTCTGCCTTCCCGATTTGGGGATTACAAGGGCAAACCACCAGGCCTGACCTTTTTATGTGAGTGCTAGAGACTGAACTTGGGTCCTCATGCTTGTGGGACCGGTGTTTTACAGATTGAGCTATCCTCTCAAGCCCTCTTCTTATCTCAGGAATTAAGGAAGACAGGCATTGGGGCTGCCCTGCATTGCATACTGGACCAGGAAAAGGAAAATAGACGTCTGTTTTCACTGTTGTCAATCAGTAGAACCAAGCTTACAGAGAAAATCCGGGTCCCTAGGGTTAGAGCCAAACTAAGGACACCCAGAAGGACGGTTGAACTGGCCAGAAACAAGTCACCAACCAAGCATAATCACATGTGACAGTCGAGACAGAGAAGCTGCAGGAAACGGCTGCCATGAATGACGAAACTGAGTACACCAGACACAGGCCTATGGAAAGTCCCAGAGCATGTTTCAACATACCCTCAGTGTTAAATGTGGTGGCATTGCCTTCAGCGGTCACACAGCGAATGTAGAAGGAGTAGCCTCTGATTAACACAACTATTAGTTTTATTGTTATTTAGAAAGTGAAGAGCAAAACCCACAGTTGGTTGCTCAAACTACAAAAACAAAAAAACCAAAAAGAAAAACAAAACAAACAAAAAAAACCCTAAAATAAAAAGTATCTTCCGCTGCTCCATAAATAATCATCACCCATGTGAAACCAAAGAGGAAATGTAGAAGCCTCGTTTATCCCTGGAGAGACGCCAGAGATGTGCATTGTCGGAGCTGCCGTTACAACATGGATCATTGACTCATGGCCAGGTGCCCCGGTTGGTTACTGTGCCCTGGGGATGGAAAATAAGGTGCACAGCCTGACTGTGCTGCTAGTACTTAGCAAGCTGAATGGAATCCACATACGAAGTGAACTATTGTCTCCGAGCCGCAACTTCCGACCTCCCTATCTGATGGTTGCTTTTTTCTTCTGTCATGTTTTTTTTTTTTTTTGAAGCAAAACATTGTGTTCATGGGAACCTGTTCCCCCTAAAAGATGGGCCAACTTTTCCTCCTACGGGTACATTCCTTGACTTTGATATATTGGTGAGTATACTTGTGGGAAACACCGTAGAGATTTGACAAGCTTCTCTTCCATGCTAGCTCCTTTCCAAGTAATAATAGCAGTTGCCGGGTATTGGGCTGTTACCTATGTGCCAGATCCTGCCCTAAGCCTTTGACATGAGTTATCTTGTTTTCCCTTCCGCTTACCCTAGGAGCTAAGTACTATGATCCTTACCTGCAAATGAGAGAATTGCTTTTCAGAGTTCACGAGACACTCATGCTGCTGTGTCACTGAGAATACTTGTCTTGAAGCCTTTGGAACTTAAAATCTGCAGGGCTGAAAAAGTACGCTGTACATCCTAAGTCATTCTGTCCTCGCAGACTAATTTTTTTAAATTTAGTCCTAATATATGGAGGTGAGGAAAGCTGTGTTGCTAGCCAGCCATTTGTCAACCCAGTTGGTGCCACGCACAGTCTCAGTGGTTCCATATGCATGCCAGGTTTAGCTAGCCGCCTCCTGAGGACTCAGTCTCCGGCCCTGGAGAGCAGGCTTGCTTGTGTTATTTGCTCAGTGACTCGCTGCTGGCTGTTCTGTTTGCAATTGGACATTATGTTTGGCTGATGGCTTTGAGAACCCTGAGTGCCTTTGTTAATTCAGCTCTCAGCAAAGCATTGTAACTGCCCACCCAGGAAATTCTTGGCTCCTAGAGACGTTTTTAGGATGGCCTGAAAGCACAAGCTCCACCGGTAGATGGTATTCTCTGTTGTGTTCGGCACCTCATTGGAGGATTGTTTCAATTCGTGAACTTAGCATTCGGTTTTGTTCCCTCCTCACACGTCTTCGTGGACAGGCATTAGCCATCGGTTTATATGGCCCCTGCTCATTTTAAATTTTAATTGTCTAGCTATATTGAATAAAACATTTATAATTTCTCAGAAGACTACATGCTTCTATGAAATTTTCCACATACAACTAAAACCAATGAGGTGGATTGTTGTAAACTCATGAAAACATAGTTGCTTGCTACACGCAGTTCAACTTTTCAAAAAGTAATGAACAATAGATATGTTTCTACGAGTGTGTTTCTGTGAATAGAAAAAAAGCAGTGGACCAGTTTTGAATATTGACTTTCATGTGCGGTGCCTACATGGTTTGTCTAAAGTTTCTATTAACCATCTTATTAAACAGTTCAAACAAAAAATGGACCTCTAAATGTGTAACTGATAATTCATTAGTTTCTGGATATTA
The DNA here is from genome assembly GCF_903992535.2 of Arvicola amphibius. Classification (NCBI taxonomy): domain Eukaryota; kingdom Metazoa; phylum Chordata; class Mammalia; order Rodentia; family Cricetidae; genus Arvicola; species Arvicola amphibius. Next base: position 38,633,550 of record NC_052060.1, on the reverse strand, counting down.
GCTTTAAAAAATTATGGTTTTTGAAATTGAATTCTGCTGGATGTTTCCTTTGGTATTGACATTTCCATCCTTGATTTTTTTTTTCATTATTGTCATTTTGGTTTTGGTTTCATTTTATTTTGTTTTTGAGACAGGGTTTCTCTGTGTAACAGCCCTAGCTGTCCTGGCACTGGCTTTGTAGGCCAGGCTGGTCTCAAACTCATAGAGATCTGCCTGCTTCTGCCTCCCTAGTGCTGAGATTAAAGGTATGTGCCACCACTCCCAGCTCCTTGATGTCGTTTTAAGAAACAAGAAACTCAGTTCTGGAAATCAAGACCCAAAGTCACTGAAGGGCTTCTTTGACTGTGTCATAGTGAATTCTGCTCAAAATGGATGATGTTCAACATCTGGTAATATGGCTAACTAAGGGTCCAAAACGCCCTCCCGTTGGGGAGCTACCAATGTTCGGGAATGTATTAGGCCTGTAGAGACCATGAGCTTCTGGGTAGAGCTGAGAGGGTGCAGGGACCCAGTGCAGGGCTCAAGACAGGTGTAGACTTTGCTTTAAACTTTAAAATTGTGTTTATGTGCTTGGCCAGGGGCACCTGGTAACCCGCCTACTCAAGAACAAGATTGTAGGTGAAGGCCTTTGGACAACCTTGTCTCAAAATTCTAAAAAGCTGCCCAAAGGGCTGAGGATAAAGCTCAGTGACAGGCCTCTGCCTAGCATGTGCAAGACTCTGAGTTCAATTCCTAGGGCATGTATAGGCATTTAGTAGTCGGCTCACATTCTCAGAGGATAAACTGATTTGGATTTCTCACGTTGTTTATGATTGTCTTTTCTTGGAACAGTCTAGAAAATTATAGAAATCTTACTGTGGAATAATCTGTTTGTATACTGTGAAGATGTGTCATTCTGATGGGCTTAATAAAAAGCTGAATGGCAAATAGCTAGGCAGGATTTCTCAGGTGCAATGGATTCTGGGGAGTAGAAGGTGGGGTCTCCAGGAGTTGCAGAGGGAGAAAGACATGCTGGAGGACAGATAAAGCCGTGAGCCTCATATAGACATGAGTTAACTTAAGTTATACAAGCCAGTTAGTAATAAGCCTAAGCTATGGCCAGACTTTTATAATTAATAAGTCTCTGTGTCATTACTGGGGAGCCAGCAATCCTGACCAAAAGGTCCAACTACAAATGGTACCCAATATATAGCCACATGAGAACTGAGAAAGCTTTAAAAAAAAGTTCTAAACACACAAAAATGGAGTCAAATGTGGTTCCTAGTCTCATGTCTCTCACACCAACCATAAACAGAGACACATCTCCAGGCAATTGCCTGCATGCTGCCTGCATGCTTTACCCACCAGAGTTCCATGAGCTAAGACACTAGTGGGCTTCAGGTTTTGCTGAAAACACAAAAGATTACAGACGTGCAGTAATGTAGGTTCAGACAGAGAAAGTCCTCTAAACAGGTTACGGTGTGTTTAACAATGTGCATAGGCTTATGGGGGGAAAAGTGGGTACAAACAGTCATAGGAGGAAATATTTTAAAAATAATAGTCTTTAAAGAGAGAGTAAAGTCATAAAAAATAAGCCACATGAGGATGGAAAATACACAGAGAGTCTGGATACAATATAGAGTCTTGTCAACTTTAAATTTTAAATACTAATGTACAAAATAAATAGCTGCTGAGAGACACTGTATTATGGAAACTGAAAAATTAAACCAATTTATGTTTTTAAAATGTCTTAACTTCAAAATGGAAATCAGACAATGTGTTGTGTTGGGGGAGAGGTTATGCTTTTGTTTTTACGGGAAACAAAAGGCTGTGGGTTCCTTCCAGACTAATAGAGATCAGATTTGACCAGGGGAGAGACCTCCTGAGTATCTTAGCTAGAGAATAAGGAAGGAAGCCAAAAAAGACTACAGGCAGGTGACATGTAAGCTGAGTCCTTGACATGGGAACATCTCTAAGATGATATGAGATGTGATAAATCTTGTTGGCTACAGAGTCTTGATGACTTAGTATTACATGCAGTATTATTTTCATATGATATGGATAGAGATTTTTACTAACTTTGTTACACAGTCCAAATAGACTATAAAGTTGACAGGTACCTTTTACCTGCTCAAACATAAAACAAAAAAGAATTTTTAGCTGGCTTGTGTACAATGCACAGTTCATTTTTATGTTAATGCAGATATGTATGTTACCTTTCAAAGTTTGTGTGTTTTCAGACCAAGGGGACCAGACACCAATGAAAATGGGTATCCCAGGGGATCCAGCCTCTTAGATGCCTATGCTGCAGTTTTCTCAGAGTTCTGCATCTAGAACAGCTCCAAGACTGCTGGCTAAGATGGTCCAGCCTTACAGACTACTCCAGCCAGGACTTCAGATAAGCCTTACACTTTCCCATTGCACAGAGACTGGATGACAGTTAGCTCTCCCAGGACTTGACTATTACTCAAATTTTCCCAGGGTCACCCAAAGTTGCTATTGCCCCCAGTCAACACTAAGCAATTTAGAGAACATGACACCCACATTCCTAAGAAGTGGTTTTAGGTGTTTGGTGGATTATGAATGTTTGTCATTGTTTAGGAGGGTTGGTTATAAGTTGTTATTGGTCATGGTTAGGAAGAAAAGCTAAACAAAGGAAATTAGATTCAGGGATATCTTTCTTAAGGGAAAAAGAAGGGATACAGAAATGATAGGACAAAAGGGTGGATTGCTGAGTCTACTTTTATTAACCGTTACTCTTAAATATTTTACATTGTTATGAATTTTTGTATATTGATATAAATTTAAGGTTGTTCTTGTTATACTTAAAATATGCTTCTACTCTTGCCTAAGTAATTGTACCTATGTAGCTCATTTAAAAAGCTTATGTAAAGTTTTAATCTTTAAAAACTAAAATATTTTAAAAATATACAGATTAGTAGTTAGTCATCTATAAAAATCAAACTTATAATCATGTTAGATATGTTTTCAAGGTCATTTAGAGACATATTTTGGATAGATAGATGGCCTTCAAACACTTCAACGACCTATTGACTATGTCATTTAAAATGTTTTAATAATATAAGGTTTTTCTTGTCAGTGAGACACATCTACTCCTGGTAGCACCAATTTACTTCAAAAAAGAATGATGGACATCAAAGAACCTCCATATGGAGTTTATTTTCTTTGTGGCAAAAAAGCTAATCATTTGGACAAAAAAAAAGGCCTTGTCTCGACTGCTGACAGTATGCTGTCCAAAATGGACAAGGAGGACATAAAGAAAGTGACTGCTAAACTTTTCCAAGACAGGGTAAAATAGTCCTTCAAAAATTCCTGCTTCACAAAAAACTCTGTCAGGTATTATAAGCCTGTATGTTGAATATGGATGTCTTAGCATTGCAGAGAAACTTTGGGTGACTGTCCAGGGAGCTAGATGTTTCTATCATTTTGGAAGTGACTTTACACAGCACTTCCTAACTATTCGGATAACATCATATGCTTTCTGGGGTTTTTGATGGAGTTGAATACTGGATAGTTACAGTTTTAGTTTTCTTAGATTTGATTGAAGGTAAATTAGGTATACAACTTCGGACTTACCAATACAGAATAAATAAAGAAGTATTTTCTCTGAAATTGTGAAATAAAAATGGACTGGCTATTGCGAATGCAATTCTTATCTGATAATTGCTCTTATTATATATAGCTTTACTGTGTTAGAGTCAAACCCTTTCCTTTTTATTTAGACAAAAAGGGGGGAATGTTGTGAAATAACCTTTTTGTATACTGTGAAGGTGTGTCATTCTGATTGGTTTAATAAAAAACTGAACTACCAATAGTTAGACAGGATTTTCAGGCATACAGGATGCTGGGAAGAAGAAGGAGTAGTCACCAAAAGACACAAAGGGAACAAGACATGCTGGATGACAGGTAAAGCCATAAACTACATGGAAATATATATATATATATATATATATATATATATATATATATATATACATATATATATATATATATAATAGGTTAATTTAAGTTGTAAGAGCTAGTTAGTAATAAGCCTAAACTATGGCTGAGCTTTTAATTATTATTAAAATTAAAGTCTCCATATCATTACTGAGGAGCCAGTGGTCCCAATGAAAAGGTCCAGCTACAGAATCTTTTATAAATCTACAATATATGGACAGAATTTTCTTGTATAACTGACTTTTAATTTTGTATCAACAAATTATGAGCCAGTTCAACAAATATGTGGTGAGAATACATGCGTACCAGGCTCTATACAAACCTGTGAACCAAAAGAGAAGAGATCCCTGTACTCATGGGGCTTAACACAGGCCTGCACAAATCAGTAAGTTAGACACAATAGGCACACAGGACTGCTAACCCCTTAAAATTGGCTAGACCAAGTGGAAGCATGCTATACATATAAAGTAAATGCTGAGTCCATACCATGTAGGACGAAAAGACAATGTCTAATGAAAAATTTTACATTAATTCCATGTCAAAATGATATTTTAGACATATTAGGTCAAAGGAAATGCATTATTTAAACTAACTTTGTGTATCTTTATTTATTTTTCAAAGGTGGACCTTTCTGAATTGCTTGTTTAACTTACATTGTATTTCCCTTGGGTAGCTTCCTAAACTTTCTCCATTTCCAACCCCTTTTTGCCTAAGACATTTTTATGCCACCCCAGGCATATAAATACATAAAACACACACACACACACACACACACATTAAACATATACTAAAAATAAAGCATAAAAATTTAAAGCAATATTTGGTCCAGTAAGATGGTTCTGTAGGTGAAAACACTTCCCAAATGTGATGATTTGAATAAGAATGGCCCTCATAGGCTCATATATTTGAATGCTTTAGTCACCAGCGAATGGTACTATTTTAAAAGATTATAAGGATTAGGAGGTGTGGCTTTGTTGGAGGAAGTATGTCACTGGAGGTAAGGTTTCAAAAGCTCAAGCCAGGTCCAATGTCACAATGTCATATTCTCTTTCTCTCTCTCCCTCTGTTTCCTAAAGCTACAGCGCCTGCCTGAATACTGCCAAGTTCCCCACTGTGACTAAATGTACTGTCCCCAATTAAATGCTTTCTTTCATAAAAGTTGTCTTGGTCACAATGTCTCTTTATAGCCATAAAACAGTGACAAAGGCACTAATCATGCCTGATGACCTGGATTCCATCCCCAGACCCCATCTCTCTCTCTCTCTCTCTCTCTCTCTCTCTCTCTCTCTCTCTCTCTCTCTCTCTCTCTCCCCCTCTCTCTCTCCCTCTCTCCCTCTCTCTCTCTCCGCCCTCTCTCTCCCTCTCTCCCTCTCTCTCCTCTCTCTCCCCTCTCTCTCTCTCCCCTCTCTCTCCCTCTCTCTCCTCCTCTTCCTCCCCCC